>NC_139990.1:61348708-61551550 GCF_964263955.1 Coregonus lavaretus | reverse complement strand
GTGTAGGGACTGATCAGAGCCTGAAGGTACGGAGGTGCCCCGTTCCCCTCACAGCTCCGTAGGCAAGCACCATGGTCTTGTAGCAGATGCGAGCTTCAACTGGAAGCCAGTGGAGTGTGCGGAGGAGCGGGGTGACGTGAGAGAACTTGGGAAGGTTGAACACCAGACGGGCTGCGGCATTCTGGATGAGTTGTAAGGGGTTCCGTCTTGCCAAGGTTCAGCTTGAGGTGGTGATCCGTCATCCATACTGATATGTCTGCCAGACATGCAGAGATGCGATTCGCCACCTGGTTATCAGAAGGGGGAAAGGAGAAGATTAGTTGTGTGTCGTCTGCGTAGCAATGATAGGAGAGACCATGTGAGGATATGACAGAGCCAAGTGACTTGGTGTATAGCGAGAATAGGAGAGGGCCTAGAACTGAGCCCTGGGAGATACCAGTGGTGAGAGCACGTGGTGCGGAGACAGCTTCTCGCCACGCCACTTGGTAGAGCTACCGGTCAGGTAGGACGCAATCCAAGAGTGAGCCGCGCCGGAGATGCCCAGCTCGGAGAGGGTGGAGAGGAGGATCTGATGGTTCACAGTATCAAAGGCAGCAGACAGGTCTAGAAGGACAAGAGCAGAGGAGAGAGAGTTAGCTTTAGCAGTGCGGAGAGCCTCTGTGACACAGAGAAGAGCAGTCTCAGTTGAATGACCAGTCTTGAAACCGTCATTCTGAGAGAGATAGCAAGAGAGTTGGCTAAAGACGGCACGCTCAATAGTATCAGCGATGTGGTTATAATATAAGCCAGTACATAGATGACCAAAAACAAACAGTTCAAATTCATGAATAGAAAATATGAGCAAATATCAGAAGGGCCCATGAACAGGTTGTTCAAATATACACATCTGTTCATTAGGCCTATTGTTTTGTTTGTTTACTGAGATCAGGCTTGTGAGATGTAGTGTGGCATCATGTTGACACTGTATACCAAACCAAACCCAAAGGCGGGCTAAATGGTGTGACATTGTTGTTTCCTGTGTGTCTCTCTGTCTTTCTCTCTCTCTGTCTCTGTCTCTCTCTCTCTCTCTCTCTCTCTCTCAGGATAGAAAGGCTACATGGATGAGAATGAGCTGGATGCCCTCCTCAAAGACTTGTGTGAGAAGAACAAGAAGGTGGGTTTTCCATTCCGATTAATTGATGGAGAAGAACGGAGACTAAGCCTTAACCCACGATAATCGAGAACTGCATAGCAGTTTCATTGTTTTTATTTAGGCGATGTCTGAGGTGTAACTGTGTTTGGAGCTGTCAAATCAGCAAGCGGCTCCCGGAGTTATACCTATCGCGGACATTGCCATTGGATGCGCCGAGTCGCATTAGTAATAAACCCATGCAGCCTTGTTACAAGTTCAAACACTGGAATGTGTGCATTAATATACACCTCCATTAGGCTGATATAAATCCTTATTATGTAGTAGAATGATTTTCAATTTGAGCGTCATTATTTTCGTATAGCCTACACTTTCTCGTTCTGTACTTCTAACGCGAGTGGGACGGGTGTGGCTTTGTGACAATGACCACACGACAGCCGCTCACAGATTTGATACTGTAGCTCTAATGCAGTTACACCTCAGACACCGCCAAAACACCAGCTATGCGGGTGGCAGCTATTGCTGGTTAACACTTGATCTGATTGAATCTAGGCCTGAACAGTCCAAAACAAATCTTATTTTTTCTTCATTCATCTTGACACTTCAAATATCACAGAGGCACTCGTTTGTTGCCAGTGGTGATTTGATTGGCCTGAGGACAATCACAATACTTCTTCAAACAAACTCATAAGAGCATGCTTAGAACTGGACAGATATCCAATATCTCTCTCTCTCTCTCTCTCTCCTATCTCTCTCTCTCTCCTTCTCTCTCTCTCCTCTCTCTCTCTCTCTCTCTCTCTCTCTCTCTCTCCTCTCTCTCTCTCTCTATCTCTCCTCTCTCTCTCCTCTCTCTCTCTCTCTCTCTCTCTCTCTCTCTCTCTCTCTCTCTCTCTCTCTCTCTCTCTCTCTCTCTCTCTCTCTCTCTCTCTCTCTCTCCTCTCTGACAAGAAGGCACAGCAACTGACTTTAAAAATAGTTTTCTGGATGTCATATGTTAAAGCCATATGTGCATGTAGCGCCTACTCCACTTTTTTTGTGTAAATATTTTGTGATATGTTTATGAGCTAAGCTTTGGGCCAGCGACCATCTCAAAGCCACGGGGGATTTTGAAATGAAAAAGTAGGGTCAATGTCAAATCTGTAAAAGTCAAGGGTTGAAAATGACAGTTGGATGTCTGCGTCTGTTTCTCGTCTCCGACAGGTGCTGGAAGTCAGCAAAATCCCCACATATAAGACGGCCATTATGGCGCTATCAGACGGCGGCAAGCTGTACAGGACGGAGCTAGCGCTTGTGCTCTGTGCTGAGGACATTTCAGCCCCTGCCCCCTTATAAACCATTCCCCTTTCCCCTTAACCACACCCCCTCCATCCCTTCCAACCCGCCTCCCTTCCCCCTCACTCGTGACGTGTGTAAAGAGACTGTAGCTTGGAACTCCAAGGATGTAGGGTGTATTTTTGTTTCAGTTTTTGCTTTTCTTTCAAGAAATCTGTCAATTTGCCAGCGACAGTGTGTGCATAGCTAGGGCACATTATCAAAGACATAGGGTGGCACATACTTTTCAAACCTGTTGTTTCTATACTGTTTGTAAATGTACAGATTTTTGTAACAATGAGATTGATACCACCATTGAAAGTCCCTGTACTTTTGTCCTCTCTATGATATATAATCCAAGACTGTAGCCTCTCATTGGCTGAAAGAGAGGGTGTGTCCCCTACCTGACCAATGACAACAATGTTTACCATATTGTCAATTAATAGCTCTACACCAAGTAGTCCAACTACTAGTAACAATAACTTATTCTATTAGAATTATATCCCTCCAGTAGCCTAAGCAATACGTTACTAAAATGTTTCTGTAATGTGGTGCATGGAAACGAAAAATAAGGAAATAGCGGAAGAGCAGTTCCGTGATGAGACAATTTTAAGCTATATCGTTTTGCAGTGCATGTTAGTTGCTGAAAGCTAGCTTTGTGTGGAGGTACTACTGAATGGGACAAGCACATATCTCGGAGCTGTGTAGCCTAACCCCCGTGACCCCTGACCTGCCCTGTGTATAACGATGGTGCCAGTCTCTGATGTGCTACATGGACCTTTTTTTGCACTGTAAACAATGCCATGCCCCACCAAGCTGGGCACCAGAAACACTGTGTAAGATGTAATAAAAACTCAATTCAACAACTACCTAACACTGCTGTGTTGCTATTTCACTGACGTAGCAGGGAATTGACAATGTCAAGATTGATATGGATGAAACATGATAATAATAATAATTCGTTTAATTTGTAAAACGCTTTTCTCACACCCAAGGTGCAAAATATATACAGTATATATAAGCTACAGTATATACAGGTGTTGTCAGATCTGGTGGACAGGAGAACATAATTAACATAGGTATTTTAAAGCTATTCTGAACAGCACAGTTAAGCTGTGCCTTAAACGAGGCCAGAGACACTGTAGCCCTGACAGTGACTGGAAGTGCGTTCCACAGCCGAGGAGCTGCACAACTGAAAGACCCTGTCACCCATAATTGTTTGTCTGCTGTGGGGCTGCTGAACGGAGACGGACCTGAAGGAGCGATGGGTGTGTGTGGGGTAGGAGGTACTTGGGTCCAGATGTACTTGGGTCCAGAGTTGTGGATAGCTTGGTAGGTGTGAACCAGGATTTTAAAGTCAATGCGTGAGCATATGGGAAGCCAGTGGAGGTTGAACAGCACTGGAGTGATGTGCTTACAGGGGGAGGTGAGGACACATGCAGCACAGTTCGGGACACTTGGCGCCAACAAACAGGGTGTTATAATAGTCCAGACGGGATGAGACAAAGGCAGAATTAGTATCAATCTGGCCAGAAATTATCTACAATATCTTCAAATTGAATGTACAGGTATATCAACAACTCTCGCATCTCACTAAACAATTCAAAGGTATCAATCACGCCGATAATAATGACCCTTAACACTTCAGATGGAACTTTCTTAACCTGTGTGCCAATCTGTTTCTGCTTTAGTCAACTTGTCGTTGCAACAATGCAGCGTTGCTGAATGCAGAAACAGTCTGGTGCCCAGGCCAGGAGCTTTCTGTAGGCATAGGGGCACTTGATGGTCAAAAGGTAACCGCTGCTTTATGAAAAACAGAGGGAAGAGTTAACCTTATAAATCCCTGCATTGAGTGTAGAGGCATTGCAGTATGCAGTGAGAGTTGAGACAGCAGGATGATCTTCTCTCATAATTGGGCAGCTGCTGGATTCTCTCTCCGAGTTTGTAAATGTATAGCGATGGCTTATATGAGGTTAGCTGCAGTATGTAGCAGGTGTGAAGTGTGTGTGTGTCTGTGTGTTTGTGCTTAATGGAACTCTGGGACGAGAAAGGGTAGGGGTATGAAGTAGGAAGAGGGGAACAGGCTGCATTATAGGAAAGCTAATTGTACTTAATCAAAGCAAGGTACTGTTCCACTCTATACATTGAGGCCTGTTTCCCTCAACACATAATAGGCATACTCCTGACCTTAAAAGCATGGCCAATGGAGATCCTGCAAACAAATTGGACACTGGTTCAACACAACTAAAGATGACACAGGAATAACCAGATTAAATTGTCGTTCTTTCAATGGGACATTTCCACAAACCTCATAGGATAGGTAAATAAAACCCCACCACATTTCATTTTCTCAACTAAGTGTTGCTGACACAACAATCAGAGAGTAGTAGTGTTTAGCCTGGAGATACTCCAACACTGCGAGACACATACACACAGCTTTAGCAGGAGGGTCAGTGAACTGGTGCTTTGTGTGGGATTGAAAGGACGTTTCCTCCGTTGTGGTTGTTTGGTGCTCGTCCTATGGCATTAGACACTGTCAAGCACCCTCTGTTCAGTGAGGAGGACAAGGTCTGGTGGCGGAACAGGGAAAATGTGACCTGACAATCCACCACGCTCCACTGCTCTAATGAATACAGAAATGGGGGGAAAATAAAATATAAAATGTAAGGGTGAGTGGGTGAGGGAGGTTTCAGACAGACAGGGGGAAGAGGAATGAAAGGGAAAGAGTTAAAGGAGGTAAAGTGAGGTAAGGAAGGAGGGGGAAGTAGAAAAGGGAGGAAATGGAGAGTATGCAAGATAACATTAGTGTGACTTACACACTACAAATAGAGATGGGAGGGAGTGGGGTTCTCTCTGTGCCTCTGTAGAGAAGCTCACTGGCACAATGGCTACATATCACAGTAAGACAGCTCCCCGCTATGCCTGACAATGGGCTACTTCACGTTTGGCAACATTTTCATTTAGCTTCATGTATGGTGCACTGATAAAAGGCTTAGGCCCCATTCCAACGTTGTCAAAATGCATCCTGTCCTTCCTTGAGGTAACCAATCGGTATGTTATTGGATGCGTGAAGGCTATGTTTCCATCCTTTTAATTTCACCAATGAAGCCTTGGCACATCAATACTATTTGCATTTTTCATTCGACAAGCCTTTCAAGTTGCTACAAATCCCACTTCGTACCAAGAACCTCTCATTTAGGTTATTCATTTATAACAGCTTATGTCAGTGTTTAGACTAGTGATTTGTCGGAGTAACTAAAATAATAATAGAGCAGCCTGGGAGGGAATAATTAGTGTCAACTCAATTAAGTAAGTCCATCTAACGCTCTATGTCACATTAGGTGGCTGAGAATTTTAAAAGAATGCGTCAGAGATATAAAATGTTGTTAAAAAAGTATGTTATTCAACATACTCCATATAGACAAATCCTTGTAAACCTCACGTATTGTACACACAGAGCACAGGACAATCACTTAAAAGTAATGAATAGCATTACTGGAGGTCAACTTTGATAGGCAATTGAAACAGAACAGAATTCATTATTTTCAAGGAATCGTAAAAACAAATGATAAATGTTACTGGCAAAATACCAAGCCAATCGTAGGAACGGACAGGTTTTTCAACCAATGAGAAGCCAGTTTCATCCAGGAAGTGCTGCAGAATCTCAGACACAGTGAGAACTAAAAAGGTTATGAGGTTCTCTCTCTCAAACCTCCTCTAAATAGTTGGCCTCCTGATAAAGCCATTTTCTCCTTAAACGCTGTCCTACTGTCACCATGCTGTCTATTTATTCATTAGGCATTGAGACATAAGGCTTGAGGTTAAGTGAGAGTGGGTGAGAGTGTGTGTTTGCAGAGAAGGCTGTGTGTGTGTCGATCCTGTAGCCATATTCCCTGACATGGTATAATCTCTGTTCTAGGTCAGAAACAGAGGGAAAGATTGTATGTGTGTACAGTATCTGTGTGTTAGTATCATCCCATCTTGACTTCTTAGGATCCCTTGGTGCCCCTGATCATGGTCTCCATCATAGCCCACTGCTCCTTAGTGACCTGACACAAACAAAACACAGCAAGTTAAAACAGGCACAACCTGACTCACGCATCCATAAACTAACATCTGTCATAAAATGTGGCCGATTTCTGCAACCAGCAACAGCTCACTTGCAATCTTGTTATTGAATCAATAACTAGTCGCATAACAGAACAGAGGATATGCAAAAGCTAGCAATGCTAACAAATTATCATTCTATGTTCATATTACTTTTTAGTGTTAAAGTTCCGGTCCTGACAGTGGAATGGTGTTTGCAAAGTTAATTCCAGCACATACCCTCCTCAGATCATTGAATTCTCCTGCCATGGAGACATACTCTCCACCGTCCATTCGAATGATCTACAAATAGAAGAGAATGTCACAACCAAAGAGAAGAACACGGTATATGTGGATGTTGAGGCTGAGTCATCATTTTCCCCTTAGCGATAGTCCATCCCTATATCTGCATTGCTTAATCCTATTGCACCTTGAATGTCATTTACAGTGAAGGACTTACTGCAATCTGCAAGGCAGGCATTCAGCTAACATAATGATTGGTATCCACTGCCTGGTTAGCTTATCCAGACACATTCTCTTACCGCTCCAGACACCCAACTGGCGTAGTCACTGCACAGGTAGGCTGCCAGGTTGGCAATCTCTCCGGGTGTGCCCAGCCTGCCCACGGGTATCCTGCCGATCATGGCCTTCTCAAACATGCCCGTGGGATCGAGACGACTGAAGGCCCCCTACACAAAGAGAAGAGGCCACAAAACACAGCCAATCACACATTTACAAGCCAAGATAAGACTAGAAAGGGAAAGATTTAAGACATAAAAATGGCAACACAGTATATTTGTATAGTTTCATGCCAGAGTTGTGTCTGCTACCTTGGTTCTGATTGGTCCTGGCTGGATGACATTAAACCTCAAGCCATACCTCCCCCACTCCGCAGCCAGAGACCTGAGAAACAAACAGTAGTTTGTTTATATACGCACATACAATATACACATGAAAAAAAGGAAGAAAAAGTCCTCAAGAACTACCACTACTGCATGTACTAATAAAGAGGGCCTAGTGTAGGCGCTAGGAATTAGTTTAGACTTGAGCCTAGGAGTGAGGCACTACCTCCTAAATATTCTCATAGGTGGTCACTCATAATGGGGCCTTCAGTCTAAGTCTAATATGATTGGAGGGTAACTAGCTCAATCAATCAATCAATCAAATTGATTTATAAAGCTCTGCACCTAAAAACAAAATACATCTCGACTATTCATACAGAAAAAGCTGGGGTGCCAAAAAGTAGATGCCAGGAGCGCTTTAGTCATTCCATGTCATTTTGGGAACATTATAGTGAGAGGCATCGAGGGTGGTGCTTGTTGAATTGATTTATTCCCTCTAGTTTCTTGAAACCCTCCGCACAAAAAACTGTAATGAACGAATAGGAGCTAAAAATAGGCTAGCTCTCCCCTGAGATGCCTAGTGCAATAAATGACCATGACATTTGGCCGCCGCTGCCTTCACAAAATAGAGAGGGGTTGCTTTTTTGGGGTGAGCGATTTCATATGGGGGGGAATCCATTATCAGATAGTAGCGCTCATTCACACTGAAAAAAACTGCATGAATGGGCCAACCAGCTATAGGCAACTCTGCAGTATGCAACTACACGTCTGTGACTGAGACACACACCCCTTTAAACCCCCTATGCTCCTTTGAGACCCCTCTTTCAAAGTCACTGGGCAACCAGGCATTTTTATGCGTGACCCCTAAGCATGATGGGATGTTAATTGCTTAATTAACTCAGGAACCACAGGAATGCTGCCTATGACCCCAAGAACACCATCCCCACCGTCAAACATGGAGGTGGAAACATTATGCTTTGGGGGTGTTTTTCTGCTAAGGGGACAGGACAACTTCACCGCATCAAAGGGACGATGGACGGGGCCATGTACCGTCAAATCTTGGGTGAGAACCTCCTTCCCTGAGCCAGGGCATTGAAAATGGGTCGTAAATGGGTATTCCAGCATGACAATGACCCAAAACACACGGCCAAGGCAACAAAGGAGTGTCTCAAGAAGAAGCACATTAAGGTCCTGGAGTGGCCTAGCCAGTCTCCAGACCTTAATCCCATAGAAAGTCTGTGGAGGGAGCTGAAGGTTCGAGTTGCCAAACGTCAGCCTCGAAACTGGAGAGTTTGGAATCTGATTGATTGATTGCTTCTGTGGACAGGTGTCTTTTATACAGGTAACAAGCTGAGATTAGGAGCACTCCCTTTAATAGTGTGCTCCTAATCTCATCTCGTTACCTGTATAAAAGACACCTGGGAGGCAGAAATCTTTCTGATTGAGAGGGGGTCAAATACTTATTTCCCTCATTAAAATGCAAATCAATTTATAACATTTTCGACATGCGTTTTTCTGGATTTTTTTGTTGTTATTCAGTCTCTCATTGTTCAAATAAACCTACCATTACAATTATAGACTGATCATTTAGTTGTCAGTGGGTAAACGTACAAAATCAGCAGGGGATCAAATACTTTTGTATATATACAGTGAGGGAAAAAAGTATGTGGACACCCAAGCTCACAGAATGCTGAAGCGTGTGCCGCGTAAAGATCGACTGTCCTCGGTTGCAACACTCACTACCGAGTTCCAAACTTCCTCTGGAAGCAACGTCAGCACAATAACTGTTCGTTGGAAGCTTAATGAAATGGGTTTCCATGGCCAAGCAGCCGCACACAAGCCTAAGATCACCATTCGCAATACCAAGCGTCGGCTGGAGTGGTGTAAAGCTCACCGCCATTGGAATCTGGAGGAGTGGAAACGCGTTCTCTGGAGTGATGAATCACACTTCACAATCTTGTAGTCCGACGGACTAATCTGGGTTTGGCGGATGCCAGGAGAACTCTACCTGCCCGAATGTATAGTGCCAACTGTAAAGTTTGGTGGAGGAAGAATAAAGGCCCTTTCCTGTTTCAGCATGACAATGCCCCCGTGCACAAAGCGAGATCCATACAGAAATGGTTTGTCGAGATCGGTGTGAAAGAACTTGGCTGGCCTGCACAGAGCCCTGACCTCAACCCCATCGAACACCTTTGGGATGAATTGGAACGCCGACTGCGAGCCAGGCCTAATCGCCCAACATCAGTGCCCAACCTCACTAATGCTCTTGTGGCTGAATGGAAGCAAGTCCCCGCAGCAATGTTCCAACATCTAGTGGAAAGCCTTCCCAGAAGAGTGAAGGCTGTTATAGCAGCAAAAGTGGGACCAACTCCATATTAATGCTCAAGATTTTGGAATGAGATGTTCGACAAGCAGGTGTCCACATACTTTTGGTCATGTAGTGTATTTTGTATCCCTCATTTACTCAAGTGTTTCCTTTATTTTGGATTCAAGCGTAACCTTAAATGACAATCCAGCTAGTCTGTCCTTGTAGTTCAAACAAACACACAACAAGCATATTGTACGTACAAACGCACACTGTTTTACACAAAGACACACACACACTGCGGTTACTTGTATTGGACGTCAAACATATCAAGGTACAAAGGGGACATGATTGTGAGAGACACGAATAGTTCCCCCATTTATCATTCCCAGTCCCCTGGGTTTATGGGAAAACCTTTCAGTGTCATTAACTCTTTTAATGGGATTGATAGGGACTAATACTGAGTGGGATCTTTCTTTGGGTAAAAGCCCTCAGAGATTCATTAAGAAGGTGTATTCTTCATTTTATAAGAGCTTCCCTGTCTTCACATGAAAGGTGTCGATCCCATTCAGGATTTTATTGGGTTCACACACACACACTAATGGATTCACACACGTGTGAACGAACAAGGTACACACACACACACACACACACACAGAGCCCATCAGTCTTCATTATTGTCTAAATCCTACTGGAGGGGGATCGGGAGAGAGAGACACACTTTAATGTTAATTAAATGTTCCTGGACCTTCGTTATGCTAATGTCTGCTTCTCTTTAAAAATGCATTAGTGTTCATAAGGCGTTTGACATGTGAGAGAGCCAAATCTTTTCAAATGAGGCCAGTGCGGATACCTACGTGTGGTGTGTGCCGTTCTGCCTCTCTGTTAAGGAGCCTAGTGATAGGAGTGACGGGTTGGTTTAGGACAGGGAAAGGGGTCCTAAACAGGTGATAGGTTTTTTGGTAGTGCCTGTTTGGAAATACCTACGTGCACAGAGTTTCCACTCCTGACTTGGCAGCCGCGCTGGGCACAACGAATCCAGAGCCGGTCTCTGCGTAGATAGTGGTGATGGCCAGAAATGCAGCACCTACAAACACAACGTATGTACATACCTCAAAGAAACATAAATATGTCCAACTGTCAATATGTTGTAATCTGTTTGATTTGTAATTACCGTGCATTCGGAAAGTATTCAGACCCCTTGACTTTCCCACATTTTGTTACGTTACAGCCTTATTCTAAAATGGATAAAATTGTTAGCTAATTTATAAAAAATGTAAAACTGAAATATCACATTTACATAAGTATTCAGACCCTTCACTCAGTACTTTGTTGAAGCACCTTTGGCAGCGATTACAGCCTTGAGTCTTCTTGGGTATGACGCTACAAGCTTGGCACACCTGTTTTTGGGGAGTTTCTCCCATTCTTCTCTGCAGATCCTCTCAAGCTCTGTCCGGTTGGATGGGGAGCGTCGATTCACAGCTATTTTCAGGTTTCTCCAGAGATGTTCGATCGGGTTCAAGTCCGGGCTCTGGCTGGGCCACTCAAGGACATTCAGAGACTTGTCCCGAAGCCACTCCTGCATTGTCTTGGCCATGTGCTTAGGGTCGTTGTCCTGTTGGAAGGTGAACCTTTGCCCCAGTCTGAGGTCCTGAGCGCTCTGGAGCAGGTTTTCATCAAGGATTGCTCTGTACTTTGCTCCGTTCATCTTTCTCTCGATCCTGACTAGTCTCCCTGCCGCTGAAAAACATCCCCACAGCATGATGCTGCCACCACCATGCTTCACCGTAGGGATGGTGGCAGGTTTTCTCCAGACGTCTGGCCTCTCTACCATAAAGGCCTGATTGGTGGAGTGCTGCTGAGACGGATGTCCTTTTGGAAGGTTCTCCCATCTCCACAGAGGAACTCTGGATCTCTGTCAGAGTGACCATCGGCTTCTTGGTCCCCTCCCTGACCAAGGCCCTTCCCCCCCGATTTCTCAGTTTGGCCGGGCAGCCAGCTCTAGGAAGAGTCTAGGTGGTTCCAAACTTCTTCCTTTTAAGAATAATGGAGGCCACTGTGTTATTGGGAACCTTCAATGCTGCAGACTTTTTTTGGGACCCTTCCCCAGATCTGTGCCTCGACACAATCCTGTCTCGGAGCTCTACGGACAATTCCTTCGACCTCATAGCTTGGTTTTTGCTGACATGCACTGTCAACTGTGGGACCTTATATAGACAGGTGTGTGCCTTTCCAAATCATGTCCAATCAATTGAATTTACAATAGGTGGACTCCAATCAAGTTGTAGAAACATCTCAAGGATGATCAATGGAAACAGGATGCACCTGAGCTCAATTTCGAGTCTCATAGCAAAGGGTCTAAATACTTATTAAAATAAGGTTCCTGATTTTTATTTTTAGTAAATTTGCTAACATTTCTAAAAACCTGTTTTTGCTTTGTCATTATGGGGTATTGTGTGTAGTAGATTGATGAGTAAAAAAAATATATTTTAAAATAAGGCTGTAACGTAACAAAATTTGAAAAAGTCAAGGGGTCTGAATACTTTCCGAATACACTGTATATGCCCAGCAGCAATATGTGTCATCATGTACATCCCTATAATTTACAACGGATCCCAGTTCAGACCAATTTATCCATTAGACTGTCATAGGCTGACTTGATCTGAGAGTGGCGGTTAGTCATTGTACAGTTCAATAGGCTTATATACCCTGCACACTAAAGCTCATAAAACATTGTGGCCGTTGTGGGCCAGATTACACTGCAATAGACTGAACATGAGTCAGGGTTACTTCTAGATCGATAAAACAAATGACACTACTACACACACGGAATATCAAGAACTCAGCGGGGTAGTGGAAGGAGATGCTAGCAGAATAAATAGTTTGTCTGTGAGACTATTTAATCAAAGGCTGGAGCCAAGCTGCCAGGTGAGAAGACAAAGCAACTTTCTTGTACTGCAATAAAAGCACATTTAGATTTATGTAGCCAATAGAACAGGGAAGGGGAAATTATTATTTTTGGCCCGCAAATTGATTTTGATGAACAAATCGATCAAATTTAAAAAATGTGCGGTCCTTCGTTGAATTTCAAAATCCCGATGTGGTCTTCGAGCCAAAAAGTTTGACACCCCTGCAATAGAATAATGCTAATAGTATGAAAGAAGAACAGACACCTGGGTATCAATTCAAATATGCTTTTTTACACTGTTGGAAGAATGGCAGTTTTGGAAAAATACCAGTTCAGATTGAATAGGGCCCCCAGTGTGATGGCATGTTTTTGTCTTTGTACACCAAGGTAATTGCTTAATTGTGATTTGCTTAATTGCAGTGTTGAGGGCAGATGGAAAAGCCACAGTAATCAGAAAAGGGCTGGGATATTCAAATGAATATTAAAGCTTATCCACGCACACACATATTATAAATAGCCACAACATTGCATGAGATTCAAGGCTTCTCCTATCCTCCCCTTCCATATCATTGCCCCTTTGACCAGAGGAGACAGCAGAGAGAGGAGGAAAAAAAGGGGAAGAGAATGAATGAGAGGGTGCATGCACGCAAAGCCAAGAGGAGCTTAGGGCACAAGGGCAGTGGACAAGTGGAGTGACGCTGGACTATGACCAAGTGAATGGAAAAGTGCTCAAGCACTTCATATTGAGGCTCAATCACTGTCAATATGACAAACTTAAATAGAAAACAGAGAGAAATTGTACACATGCATCCACACCACTGTTCCGGGTTGATCCTACGAAGGATCAAATGTCCAGGAGTTGTTGGCAAATGGTGAATCTTTACTGCCCCCTGGTGGCTGCACTACACAATACATTACAACACAAATAAATGGGGATGGGAAGCTGATCCTAGATCTGTGCTTATGGGCTCCATCAGATAATAATAATAATAATAATAATATGCCATTTAGCAGACGCTTTTATCCAAAGCGACTTACAGTCATGCGGGCATATATTTTTTGTGTATGGGTGGTCCCGGGGATCGAACCCACTACCCTGGCGTTACAAGCGCCGATAGCTCTGGTGCTTACCCTTCTCGGCCAGTATCAGCCTCTTGCCCAGCTCCAGGGTGACAAAGGCTGTGCCGTTCAGGACGATGTCTGTGATGGTCCTCCATGCGTTGGCAGACAGCTTCTCTGAGGGGGAGATGAAGTTCCCTGCAGCGTTGTTGATCACCACCTAGAGGAATGAGAGAGGAGGATATTTACCAAGCAATTGGAGTATTATTGGCCAGCACATCTAGAACAGCGAAGTATACCACTTTCAGACAAAACTGTCCTTGATCTGCACCTACGTACATCAGGGAGACCAGCAACCTCCACCAGTTGGTCCACAGCAGCTTCAATTGCCTTGGGGTCTCTCACATCACACTGCACAGCATGGACCTGCAGATAGAGTCTTCAAGTATCAAACACAACTTAAAGCAGAGTTCATACTGATGTATCAGTATCTAGAACTCTTGGATAATGAATGCATTCAATGTGGGTAATTGATCAGTAGTAGTACCTTATTTCCTGTCTGGGCTGTAATTTCCTCTGCAGTCTTTTTCAAAACGTCCAGTTTTCTATAAATTACAAACAAAATTGTGTGATTTTCTAATTTGTGAGGGCAAGAAGGCAGCAGTAGAGTTGACCTAAAGTTAGGATTTATAGCCCAACTGACTACCAAGTCTCCACCCACCTGCTAGCGATGACACACTCTGCCCCTAGTGCTGACAGTGTTGTGGTCATGCCTTTTCCCAACCCCGTTCCTCCTCCTGTGATAAAGGCCACTTTGCCTTTGTAAGTCCCAGGGAGCAGCATTGATCCTTCATTTGCAGGAAAGAATTTAGCCTGGGGGGGTCCAGTCTCACTCAATGCCCTGGTCCCACTGCTGAACAACTATATAAGGACAGTAAATGGGATAATAATAAAAAAAACTCATGTTAATGAACCAGCTGAAAAGGGATGTTGTGAGTCACATATTTTGATTTGATTTATTAGGATCCCCGTTAGCTGACGCCAATGGCGACAGCTAGTCTTATTGGGGTCCGACACATAACGAGAAAGACATTACAGACAAAAATACTTTCCAATTTACATACATTTTAAAACATTAACATGTAGTGTGTGCATCTATCAGTTACATATACAACAAGTAGGTCACATGGGGAGAAGCGTTGTGCCGTGAGGTGTTGCTTTATTTGTTTGTTTTTTAAGCCAGGTTTTCTGTTCACTTGCGCTATATAAGAACCTGTACTCGGCCTATGTTTGAACTTGTACTTCTGCAAGCAGCATAGAGGCCATTTAATTAAAAACGAGTTGTCTTTCCTGTCAAACAAATGCATTAGTAAGAGCAATTCACTTACATCTAATGATAACACTGATACACTCTACTCCTCCAACGCTAAACACCACTGATGCACTCTACTCCTCCAACAGTGGGGGTGCTCACAATCCCAGTGCAGAGGGGACTGGGTGAAAGGTTGAGATACTTACATGTCTGGCTGTGAGAACACACAGCAGGCTGCCTACACAGGTTTAGTATTTCGTTTAATATGTCCTTTTGCATGAACATCACAAAAGTGGTCATATCATCAAAATTGTCCCTACTGCTTAGCAATTTATCTGTAGCAGAACACTGTAACAAATGTAGCTAGCTAGCTAGCTATGCCAGAAATATTGCAGAATGCATTCACTCATGTCTGTCAACATCGGAAATAATGTGTAATTCAACTTTTTGCATGTCTGTCAACATCGGAAATAATGTGTAATTCAACTTTTTGGAAAGTGTGTAGGTACTGCACAGCTTTCCCATAGAAGCACATCTAGCTAGCCAACTAACAATAACCTGCTGCTAAACTAGCTAACTTACACAACCAACAGAGTTTTTAATTAGATTTGGTAGTTATTGCATTCATCTCGGTGGAAATGTTTACCCGTCTGTAGACAAGACCCTTCAACGGCAAGGTTAAATCAGTTTTAGATATTGATGACACCCGTCCCAGTAAAGTGGATGCCATGTTTTCAAAACTTGATTTGACTTTTGCCTAGATTTCCGTAACGTAAAGAAGGGGATGGGCTTTTATTGAATAGAATGTAGGCGGTTCCATGATCTTACTCAGACTGTTTAGGGTAATTTTACGTATTTATAATACTTTTTCTTTCGAGATCAGTTCAATATCCCTTTTACTTTTCCTTCACTTATTCTATTTCATGTTGTCGTTATTAAAGAAACCATTAAATATTTTACATTTCAAATGATCATCCTATTTCCGCATGTCAATGGTAAGGTCCATGGTATGATAACGATCTGTTACCGTAAACCTACGTAGAATATCGCCTCTACTATACATGACAGTTTTTTAAACCAACGTTTGCCCATCTTTTTAAAGTTGATCAAATGATAAGAATGACTACATCTTAAAATAAAATAACAATTATTCTAAAAATATTGTAATATGTATTTTTGTCAAAGGAATTCGATCAAATTAGCACATTTTATATTTAAATGGCGCTTGTTATGTGTATATGACTGTAACCCAAACAATCATCATGCCAGTGGTACGATTCTTGTGTGAACAAGGAGGCTAGCTACACTGTATCAAAAATAAAACATGTCAATGGATTGCTGCAATGTTATTTCGATGGCGACAGTAGAACCCAAACTCATCCTTTTATTTAGCGGGAAACGCAAATCTGGAAAAGATTACGTGACGGATTTGATTCACAAAAGGTACTATTGACTGTTAGCATACTGTACTGTTTACAAACCTATCAAAGCTATTATCGCTGAATTGAATACTCTATCAAATGTTATATTAGTTTAACAATGTGGTTTATGTATAATTTCTATCAGACTAGGTCCAGATGTTTGCTGTATCTTGCGTCTCTCGGGTCCTCTCAAACAGCAATACGCACAGGTTAGTAGAGTTGTGTACAGTAGTGCAACATCATCCTGGTCGATCCTCGGTGTGCAGGCTTGTGTTCCAGCTAATACAACACCTAATTCAGATGATTGAGGACCTTGCCTTGATGAGGTTAATCAATCACACTTAGTGCTGGGCAAGAACAAAAGCCTGCATGCCCAGTTGTTCTACAATACCCACTACTAGTGAATGGAGGATCACTACCACTGTCTCTCCTTATTTTACCCACTGTGTCGACAGGACCATGGATTGGACTTTGAGGAGCTGTTGGGAGCAGGTGAGTACAAGGAGAAGTACCGTGCTGACATGATCCAGTGGGGTGAGAAGCAGAGGGAGAAGGACCCAGGGTTCTTCTGTCATCTGGCCATCAAGGGAGCCCAGCAACCCATCTGGGTAAGATAACAAAATTCTCAAATGATCCAATGTTATGGGGATACACACTACAAGCCTAGTCCCACTATGTACGATTTATGGCAAACGCAAGTCTTTGAGTCAGGTCTTACTGACCATCTGCATATTTAGTGTTGGTGAAACGGAACAAATAACTTTTCCAGGCACTGCCTAATGAGCAGTTGAACCATAATGTATTGTGTCCTCTACCATTATACCTTCTCTAATCTCTATTGTGCTCCAGATTGTGAGTGACACGCGGCGTCTGTCAGACCTGCAGTGGTTCTGGAGGGAGTATCCTAATCAGTCTCGCTGTGTTCGGGTGGAGGCCTCAGAGGACACACGGAGGGAGAGGGGCTGGGAGTTCACAACAGGTACAATACCTACATTGATAGCATAATAATTAGTGGTGTAATCATGATCTTTCAGAGAAATACAATACCTCTTCAACAACAATCAATTCAACACCACACCCTCTCTCTCTGCAGGAATAGATGATGCAGAGTCGGAATGTGGGCTCGACCAAGGAGTGGATTTTGATTGGATAATCAAAAATGAGGGCGATGGATCACAACTGGAGGAGCAGCTTGTTACTGGGCTGCTCTCAATAGCCAAAGAAAAGGCAAAAGAGGACTGAAGTGGAGGGGACATTACACAGCTCTGCTGAAAGCTCTTATTGTTGAAAAGTGGAATTGGATATACATTACACTATTTTCTGTGAAAATCATAGAACACCTTTGATACACTGAGGAGCAGCAGAAAGTGAGAATATGTAGTATTTATTTATCTACAGTGTTCTGTACTATCAACTAAGTAGCAGGGCAAGAAGATTCAAATCTGAGCAAACACCCAAACGGTAGCTCTGACCGATGTAAGCGAATTTACAAGGATCACATACAGGTAACTGCCAAAATAAAGGAAACATTTTAGTAAATGAGGGCTACAAGGTATATTGAAAACTGGTGCTTCCACACAGGTGTGGTTCCTGACTTAATTAAGCAATTAAAACATCCCATCATGCTTATGGTGATGTATAAAAAATGCCCAGTTGCCCATTATTTTGGCTATCATGGCTAGAAGACTTTGAAAGAGGGGGGTCTCAAAGGAGCATAGCGTGTGTGTCTCAGTCACCAACTCTCAACCAAATTGAACCCATGGGAGATTCTGGAGCGGTGCCGGAGTCAGCGTTTTCCACCACCATCAAAATACCAAATTATGGAATTGCTCATGAAAGAATAGTGTCACAACCATCCAATAAAGTTAGACACTTGTAGAATATGCCAAGTTGCATTGAAGCTTTTACATTTTAGTCATTTAGCAGACACTCTTATCCAGAGTGACTTACAGGAGCAATTAGGGTTAAGTGCCTTGCTCAAGGGCACAGGCAGATTTTTCACCTAGTCAGCTCGGGGATTAGAACCAGTGACCTTTCAGTTACTGGCACAACGCTCTTAACCACTAAGCTACCTGCCGCCCCCTTTTCTGTTTGCTCAACACCCTATTAAGACACTATGTTGGTGTTTCCTTTATTTTGGCAGTTACCTGTACTTAGTGATGTCCTCACAACACATTTACATTTTAGTCATTTAGCAGACGCTCTTATCCAGAGCGACTTACAGGAGCAACACAGGAGGCAAATTTCACCAAGACCCAATGTGCAGATGTTGACTTAATCTGTACTTGTGTAAGTGTCATGTCAGTCTTATATTGTGCCATGTGTCATTTCGTTTTTAGAGTCTTAGATTGTAACATAGTTATTAACTGGGTTACTAGCAAGTAGAGTTTTAGTTCTAAATGGCTAGAAGATTAACTGGAAACCAGGAAAGTGCACATACGTTGACCCATGGTCAAATTAGCAAAATACTGCATTACACACCCATTCAACAGAATAAAACGTACTAGACACAGACATGATCAATGATCTAATAGCAGGGTAAATGTTAGTTCATAAAACATTTTAAAGTAGACATGTGGGAATCAATGTTCACATTTTAAACAAGCAGCTCCATAGCACTCCTCTCAATTAAAAAATTAAGAGTTTGGAGTTTACCTCAAGAGCAGCACCTATATTTAAGTGTTGTGTGACAAACTGAACAACATTTAAAAAAAGTATTTTGTAATGTCAATACGAATCATGGTCCTTTATTTTTTTAAATTGTGTCCATTTTTGTGTCATGATTATTACAATGAAAACATTACTGGTAACACAATGTTTACACCCTTAGCGTCGAGTGAAAAGTTCCAGTTAAACTTGATGCAATACTTTACTTTTTATTTCTTTATTAATTTTATAAGGTTTGCAGTTCACTTCATTTGCAGAAAAAAATAGTTTAATAATCTATATTGATAAGAGGTTTAATACCCTTGTGTCCCTTCTCCCTATCCCTCCTCATTGGCCCCTATGCTTCCATTTTGGCAGTGGAATGCGTAGTGATTGGCTGATCACTCCCCTCCCCTACATCTTATCGGGAAAATTAACAATTAGCTTAGAGGACTAAGGCTGCAATTGGCTAGAATATCTGCGTCCAATTCTGTCTGAAGCTATACGACACTTATATCCCTTCAATGAACTACGACTCATTCACAATTCAATTTCCTGATCTTTAAGTGGGAAGATAACTGCAAAACAAACCGTTCAGTTTACAGTAACTTGTGATAATGGCCCTTTTTGGAAAATGGCTCCATATAAAACAAAATACAAATGCCATGCAACTAAACAAAACACTTCTCCCTTATAAGAAATAAACATGTCACCCCCAGCCCATACTTGTAAATGAACACAAAATCCTTGACAAAAGGTAGCACAGTTGTGGACCCTCTGGGCATTGGCACAGTAGAAAAGCAGTGCTTGTGTAGGGATATTCCAGCAGAGGGTGAGTGGTTTGAGGCGATATGTTGGTAGGGCAAGTGGTTCAGATGGGGGACAACAGGAGAGAGTTAATGATCAAAATGGTGGTCCCATTCCAAAGGGAGTCATAAGTTGGTAAGAGTTGTTACCCTCGCCACCTTCCTGTGTCCCAGTGGACACCAAATATCCCCGTAACAAGGGTTGTTATCAGAACAGGAGAGAAAAGACTCAAAGTATTTAAACGCTTACAGCTAAACAGCTAGCAGCCAAAGAAAGATAATAGGAGTCGCCTCAAAACACGTAAATCACACGCCTAAGCTGGAATGTGTCAAATTAGAAACCTGTGATTAACACTTAAGACGTGGGTGCTTCAGTAAATGTTGCCGTTTTGAGACTAAAAGATTGCTATGAAGAGAGGCTACAAAAAAAGGGGATGCTCATCAGGAGAGCATCCGCAGATACTGGGGTGGAATGTGGGAGAGGCGGTCAGCCATTTTGGTCTACTGGGGAAACACGTTTGGCTAGGTGTGGACTGAAGAAAGTGCTACCTTCACCAAAAACAATGAACAGCCCCCCCACCCCCCTGCTAAACAGTCAGCCAGCACAGACAGAGAGACAGGACCAGAGGTGAGGGGGTGGAGCGATAAGAGGTGGTGGTGAAGAGGAGGCCAGGCCGCAGCTCCAGTAGCCACTCAGAAGCTGTTGAGGTCCTCCAGGGTCTTGTCCAGGGTGGCGTGGATGTTGACATTCTCCTCCTTGGCGTTGGCTAGCGCATCTGTAAATCACACACAATTTAGAATGAATGAATGTAAGATAAGGATCCTCCTGGTGGTGAGATGAGGACGTAAGAGGCAAGACATTGAGATGTTAAAGTGGTGTTTGAGTTTTGTCAAGATGTCTACTACACTATAGTGGAGCAATGGCGCAACATCAAGGGCTAAACCATCTCAATCCACATGACAAAACCTCCTGATAGCATAAAATCAGTACATGACTACTTTGAAAACAATATACCTTGTAGCCCTCATTTACTCTCTATTTCTGTAACTCAGAAACTGCATTTCTGCAACTCCACAAGCCACAACATGGTATAGCAACTGGTCAGATATTGAAGTTGGAGATCCCCCATAATACCATGGGTCAACAGATATCAGAAAGTGCTTCCTTGTAATTTTAGCAGTACCTCAAAAGGGGAACTTACACCAAACCATAACATTTGAATACAACTTCTCTATAGAGTGACAGAACCAAATATGTAAGACTTAATCTGTAGAACAAAACCCGGGGTGACTATTAAGGTGAATTCTATGACAGATCCTCATAACTCACAAGGTCTCCATAGAGTAAAGAGAGCCATGTTGTATGCTATACATTGTGGAGGTTTGGTATCACTAGAGAATAATTCCCTATTTAACTACAGTATAAATCACCTTGAAACTAACACAGCCCGAGCTACTGTATTGCCTTATTTATCTCTGACAGAGCGAGAACATGGCAGGCATTTGTAGCATGACGTGATCTACTCATACTAACATTAAAACATTTAATAAAAATAAGTCTGACCTGTCAGCTACACTTTTCTAGCAGCTACATTTACAATTTAGGCCTTTAGCAGACATCCTTATCCAGAGCAACTAAAAAGCACCCTAAGGAAAAGAAAACGAAAAATATGTTTAAATATGTCCACAGTTTCAGCCCCCCCTCAGGTTCTCTGGCAGGTTATTCCAGAGGCTGTGGGCATAATAACTAAAAGCTGTCTCTCCATGCCTCTTGGTCCTAGGCTTTGGGATAGTTAAAAAAAGGCCAGTGCCAGAGGACCTGAGGGACCTACTGGGTACATAACTTAAAAGCATGTCTGACATGTATTGGGGTACACAATCGTGGATTGACTTAAAAACCAATAGAAGATTCTTAAAATGTATTCTAAAAAACACAGGCAGTCAGTGCAAAGACCTTAAAACCGGTGTAATGTGTGCTCTCCGTCTGGTCTTGGTCAGTACCCGTGCTGCAGCATTCTGTATGTTTTGCAGTTAAATCAATGGCTTTCAATGGCTTTCTTGCTCATACAGTAGTCAAGCCTGTCAACTTAAGGTAGCTAAGTACGACAACCACAAAGCAGCGATCAGCAAAATCAGTGCTAGTCAGAAAACACAAGTCCATGTGCTAGTGTAAGAAAGTACAACAGTAGTGGGTTTTTTCTTTTTCTCACTATGAACATGTTTTGTTTTGTCCTGCCTGCATGGGACAGCAAGTGTTACATTTGTATGACTATTTAATTAACAGCATATTGGTTGATATGCTAGTATAGCTATCATCTCTAAGTTTCTCAACATTAAGCTTTATTTGGTATTCATCACAACTTTAGATCGGTAATTTACTAGCCAACGTTGCCAAAACTTATTTTATTAAACTGGTAAGAGACCCTCCATGAAATCTTAGCTGGCTTGAACAAGAAAAATATTTGTAAAAGCATGCTAGAAATGTATTCACTCAGCCAGCTTCTGCTTAAATTTTTGTAGCCAACCTAATTATATTTCTAACTATCAGTAGCACACAGTCATGGTGCATTAGATGGAAACAATGACTGTATATATTAAATGGACAAAGCCATCAATCACGTGACACCATTCATTCCTATGTGAAGACTCAAAAGTACATCTAATGAAGTCAGTTAAGATGGCGTCTCATTGAGACATAACATGCGCAGTTAGAGCTACTCCAGGAAGTGAAGTTGCAGGCTAGCTCAGTGCTGCCCCCCTCATTGAGTAACTCAAGTTGAAGGCCACCCGGGGTAGTGCAGGCTTCCATTAGCAACTAAAATGTTCTGTGCGCAATTTTAAAATAACACATCTGGTGTATTAGAATCAATTATTGGTACCATTATTTATTATTTACGCGAAGATTTCCATTTTTCCATTCACTATAAATGGGGGATCCTGTTTTCTGCTAACAATCCCTGGAGTACCGCGGTCAGCTTTTAACTTCTGTTGCTTAAATGAGAGGGGGCAGTAGTTATCCCCTGGATGGAAACATAAATAATTTGCTAATGATTTACTTAAATTGCCTACAAGAATGTAGTCTAATATACATTTTATAATAAACGTTTACAGACACACATACACTGCATTCGGAAAGCATTCAGACCTGAACTTTTCCACTTTGTGATGTTACAACCTTATTCTAAAATGGATTAAATTGTTTCCCCCCCTCAATCTATACCCAATACCCCATAATGACAAAGCAAAAACAGGTTTTTAGAAATGTTTGCAAATGTATTTTAAATAAAAACTGAAATATCACGTTTACATAAGTATTCAGACCCTTTACTCAGTACTTTGTTGAAGCACCTTTGGCAGTGATTAGTCTCGAGTCTTCTTGGGTATGATGCTACAAGCTTGGCACACCTGTATTTAGGGAGTCTCCCATTTGTCTCTGCAGATCTTCAAGCTCTGTCAGGTTGGATGGGGAGCATTGCTGCACAGCTATTTTCAGGTCTCTCCAGAGTCCAGGCTCTGGCTGGGCCACTCAAGGACATTCAGAGACTTGTCCCGAAGCCTCGACTGCGTTGTCTTGGCTGTTGTGCTTAGGGTCGTTGTCCTGTTGGAAGGTTAGCCTTTGCCCCAGTCTGAGATCCTGAGCGCTCTGGAGCAGGTTTTCATCAAGGATCGCTCTGCTCCGTTCATCTTTCCCCTCGATCCTGACTAGTCTCCCAGTCCCTGCCGCTGAAAAACATCCCCACAGCATGATGCTGCCACCAACATACTTCACCGTAGGGATGGTGCCAGGTTTCCTCCAGACGTGACTCTTGGCATTCAGGCCAAAGAGAGAATCTTGTTTCTCATGGTCTGAGAGTCCTTTAGGTGCCTTTTAGCAAACTCCAAGCGGGCTGTCATGTGCCTTTTAGTAAGGAGTGGCTTCCATCTGGCCACTCTACCATAAAGGCCTGATTGGTGGAGTGCTGCAGAGATGGGAGAACCTTCCAGAAGGACAACCCATCTCCACAGAAGAACTCTGGATCTCTGTCAGAGTGACTATCGGCTTCTTGGTCCCCTCCCTGACCAAGGCCCTTCTCCCCCGATTGCTCAGTTTGGCCGGGCGGCCAGCTCTAGGAAGAATCTTGGTGGTTCCAAACTTCTTCCATTTAAAAATGATGGAGGCCACTGTGTTCTTGGGGACCTTCAATGCTGCCCAAATGCTTTGTTATCCATCCCCAGATCTGTGCCTCGACACAATCCTGTCTCGGCGCTCTACGGACAATTCCTTCGACCTCATCGCTTGGTTTTTGCTCTGACATGCACTGTCAACGGTTGGACCTTATATAGACAGGTGTGTGCCTTTCCAAATCATGTCCAATCAATTTAAATTTACTACAGGTGGACTCCAATCAAGCATCTCAAGGATAATCAATGGAAACAGGATGCACCTGAGCTCAATTTCGAGTCTCATAGCGAATACTTATGTAAATAAGGTATCCGTTTTTTTTTTTATACATTAGCAAACATTTCTAAAAACCTGTTTTCACTTTGTCATTATGGGGTACTGTGTGTAGAGTGATGAGAAAAAATATTTAAATCAATTTTAGGATAAGGCTGTAACGTAACAAAATATGGAAAAAGTCAAGGGTGAATGCACTGTATATCTGCTGAATTGTAGGTAACCTGCCTTTTCAGCTAAATTTGATACACAACTTTATTTTACAGTTGTGGGTCTTGTGATTTCTTTATGGAATGGCTGAATGAGAAGTGGATGATATCGATATACCAAGACTTTGACAATGTTAGACTAAGCATTAAAACTGTCAATCTGCGATTTCTACATATATTGTTTGGGACTGATATAGGCTAAACCCATTGATTCTTGAAGAATATAACTTATGAATGCCTCCTGAGCATAGTAGAACTGGCCTACCCCATCAGAACCCAAAATATAAGCTTGTTTTACTGCATTGTTTGCAAACAATGTAATTGTAAACAAACAATGTATAGCCTCAAAACATGGTTAAAACTATAGTTTTTATATCATGGACGGCCACTCCTTGCGTCCATAGCTCAGTCTTATGATTTTGATGGTGGTTGCATTTCTCCAGCCTCATCCCTTTACCAAAACAGTGGTGGGGTGACTAATTGTTTGAACTGCAGATGTTAAGAATATAACTTTTAAAACAATTAATTAATTGGTCTTCATTTCAAAACATGTTGCAAAATTCTCAGCAGTACCTTTATACAAAATGGCACCATTGAATATTGTGATCGTGATTTTATGCTATAATATAAGTATGCTATGGTAATATTATCCCTGTTCCACCCCTAATGCATTTATGGAAAGATAGCAAACATAAGGTAGTAATAAAGGGTTGTCTATTTAGTTATGGATGTGTAATGAATTCTGTAGATTTATGTAAATTACCAAGTTCATATTTTGCATTTTGATAGTCATTGCTCAGTCGACTCATTTTGTGCAACCACAGGCATGTCATTTTGATGTAATTGAATAGTAATAATTCATTTTAGGCATCTTGTCAAACTACTTACTGTTGCATTAGCTGTACAATGACAATGCTGTGTGTACTGATACTAACTGTGTTTTGAATACCTACACTGACTGAGCGAGTCATTATTACAGGCTTTTCCACTTCAGTAACAAGGATGAGTGAGAGTGAATTTACCTACACTTTCAAAAATCATAAACGTGCAGAAATGTTCCTGATGTTAGGCCACATCAAAAATACAATATTTGCACAATTTCAATAATTAGTGCACTGACCAGGTTAACGTGCTACCAGCATCTGTTTTTGTAATCTTCTTTAGGTTATTTTACATTTGCAAAAATGCTATATTTGCACATTTGTATACTTAGTTCTGACAATTTAATAATACTTCACCTGCAAATCTGTTTTGAGCTTTCCTCTTTTGGGTCACTTTATAAGACGTGACTCAGAAGGGTGAAAGGTGAAAGTGTGAGAGAAGGGTAAGGGTCTGTTCCACACCTGTAATCTAGGATTACACAAACCTGGTCTGCAAGACTGGATCTTCTTTGAGTGATCACCAGGACATATTTAAAACAATTATTTGTGTCTTAAGGTGTTATGCCTTTGGTGCAAATTCAACAAATGCAGCAAAATCTAGCCTAACATTCATTCATACCGGTTTTAAGTGCTTATTGTGCCCACATTAATGCTTGTGATAACATTTTCTTGATCAGAATACATCCGCTTTCACCCTTAATTTCCGTGAGGGAGGGGTGCATCAGACCATACTGACCCACCTTTGGTGACGCAGGTGATGCAAATCAGTGAAACCAATGAAACCCAGACAGTGTGGACAGCCAAAAACCAGTGAACTCAGACAGTGAACTCAGAGAGCACAGACAGCCAAGGCATTCTTTTCCCCCCTCTCTTCATTAGGTACAGAGAGACAGTCACAAATACAGAGTGTGTGAACATGGGTTTGTCAGAGGGCGAGCAGTGCAGTACAGATAGGAAAGGAGCCCAGACAGATGGACAAAAAAAAAGGAAGACAGTAACCCAGAAACTCAGCCAGCGTGCTGGCCGCAACTGTGCCAATGACAAAGGGAGATGGAGAGAGAGAGAGAGAGATAGGAAGAGACAGGCACTGGTGACTACGAGGAGGGTATGGTTCTTTCTCTCTAGAAAGGAAAGGGGGAAAGAGGAGGAGGAAGAGGGAGAGAGTGCGCAACCGTTGTGGCAGTTCAGGCAGACCGAATTCAGAGTGTATTGGGTTTTCCAGAAATCTAACGAGTCCAATTTATCTGAAATACAGAGATGGAGCAATGGCAATTTAACACTTCAAATAACACACCATGGTTATTGTTATCATGGGGTGTAAAACGCACAGCAAACCTGCAATCCATGCAACTGCAAAACACACCATGCAAGACCGGAGTTAAAGGGCAACTCTACCATTTTTCAACCTCGTTTTCATTATCTCCAGCACAATACTACCAGTGTCAACATATGTAAAAACGGCACATTTAAGTTTTGTTAAAAATGTTAAAGTTCTACCCGATGATATCATCAAAAGTTTAAACATTTCAAAAACAGTGATTTTTCAGACAATGAGATTCACGGTGACGTGGAGAGCAAGCAAATACCCTCCCTTGGGCTAGAAACTCATTGCAGGTTTTGAAAATTGCTTTTATTTATCCTACCCTGTGATGTCAGAAGCATAATTTTTCTAGGACCTTTTTAACCACAAATCATAGAAACGTGCTGTTTTCACATATGTAGACACTGGTTTGGTGCTGGAGATGATGAATGATGTTAAAACATTGAGGAATTGGCCTTTAAGTGTATTACAGTAGAACACTAGGAAATTCAAACTTGTAATTGAATTAGACTGATACAAAATCGCCCAACTAACCAAGCAGATAACATACACACGCACTGCAACTCAATAGCTTCAAATGGAATCCCTGAGCTAGACTAGAGTCAAACGCATTGATTTCCATAAAAATATGGTAACTTTGTGTAAGTAGGCCCATGTGATAGTGTGTGAGCCATATCTACATATCAAAGTATCAGTGTTTGTGCCTTGTGTTGTACTGTTGCCAAGGTGACAGCTCACATCCTAACTTTGCAGAAGTGAGTGAAAAGATAAAAGGGGAAAGCTCAAGGTCTCTGGATCTGTTCTTCTACCACTGCAGATTTACTTGTAGCTACCGTATGCTTGTATCCATCTACAATGTGCCTATCCCTAGAGTGAGAATACGTATGTTTACATGGGTGTAGATGCATGAAAGTATGTGTACATGGTAGGCTATGCCTCAATACATTGTTTAGTGTGATACATTTTCCAGCACAAACATCCAAAGGCTACCAGAGCCCATTCCACTACAATAGTTCCCTAGCAACTCAACTTGTTCCATCCTCTTATGACAGTCTGCATACTGTTACTGAATCATACTGTTATTAACACGCAATAGCACACTCCAGTTCAACCCACACCACACAGGCATCTAAATGAGTATTTACATGGAGGTCATGTCATTGAGGGCATGGTCCAACTCCTCACTAATGGCTTTGTACTTCAATTTCTGTGCATAGAGCTCATCTGTGGGTGCACAGAGGGGAGAGGAGAAAGGGATGAGGAGAGATGTACATCAAGGAGGATGGAGAGAAAGAAAGCCAGAGCGAGGGCACAGGAGGGAGAGTACAGTTTATAAAACCTTATAACAGTCCTGTGAATTGCAACAATGTGGAGAGTGAGAATCCTACCTTCCAGGTCATCAATGGTCTTTTCCAGTTTGGCCACTGATCTCTCAGCAAACTCAGCACGGGTTTCAGCCTATGGGAAAGTATCACAAGTTTATTAAACCCCCCACCACAGCAATACAGGCACATACCACAGCAATGCTGTGTGTATGGACAGTCAACCATTCAGAGCTTCGTGATAAGTGTTTCCGGGGAATCTCACCTCTTTGAGTTTGTCAGTCAGGATCTTGATCTCCTCCTCATACTTGTCCTCTTTCTGGGAGTACTGTAGGGGACAAAGGGGGAGGAAGGAAGAAAAGCCAATCAGAAAACCACACGTTTGGGACACTAGAGAGTCCTCAGGCCTATTCAGGACAGCGCATCATCATCACAGAGCATTCACAGAACAGCCATGATTATTCTGTCATGTAGTAGAAAGAATCAGCTCTGCACATTAGTGGAGACAGAGCGACAAGAAAATGACAAAACAACGCTTAAGACAATAACTCAAATCTGTTTTCAGCCATCAGAGGTAGCTGGCAGGCTTATTAAGGCCTTACAACAGCACTTCATTTAACTGCATAACCCTAACATCTTTCCAACTCTAGCAGACGTGTGCTATGCAACAACAAAAAAAGAAAAATAAGAGGGTGGCGGGGGACGGGACATCTGCGACTGTAATGAGGAACAGATACTGACCTGCAAAGAAACCCCCTGGGGGGGGGGCTACAATTAGGAGAAACTGATTCTTATTATTCCTCATCCCTTTTGAGTACTCAGTCTGGTCATAAGCTTTTGAATGTGGCTGCTGTACTATTTGTGTTTGTGTCGAAACAGGTTGCCAGTGGCAACTCCAACCACTACCACCACAGACAGAAGGGGTAACCCAGACACGGCACGGGGCTATACGTTTAGAATGTTCTCACCACGAAATATGGTAGTGAGAGGAAGTCAAGTCTCGGGTAGTGAGAGATGATGGAACTAGGTAAAGGTGGGCCGACATTTCTGTTCCCAAAACTAGAATCTGTTATGGACACAGTGCACTAAGTTTTAGACCCGACGCTTCGCAAAAAATTGCGTTGTTTAGAAGGAGTGCAAGGTCGAATTGAGTTTGTGCACACGCGCACTTCAGAGGAGGCGTTCCCTAATGGGAATATATGCTACAACGCACCAATAGGATCTCGCTAGCTCATGCTTAGCCCACTTCCTTGTTGTTCTGCCCACTATGCTTAATTTGCTCCCACTGTAAACGACACAGATGAACTATCTTGGGTTAGTTATAAATATCTTTGCTACCACCTTTGTGCGGACTGAGCAGCAACAGTGCAGTAGGAAGGCATGGGCTGTGACGCTTTTGAGAGAATGAGGGAGTGAGGTGTGTCGACTGATCGCGTGACTCAACCTCAACATGCCTGAGGAGTTTGAGATGGACCGTTTTTCTATTTGTGCAGCTTTCAATGTAGCTAGAGTTTGGGTGGGAGAAGAAGAAGAATGAAAACAAAACAAACAGGCTTCTCTCGTCGGATGACATCATTGGCAGACACTCGTCTGGCAATGGGAGTTTGCTGAAAAGGCCTCTTTCTCTGAGCTACAGAGCACTGGTGTTGTGCAGTAGTGTCATCACCCTGAAGGGGGGGTTTAGGGGAGATGTTGGTTTGCATTCTTGCAGCTGCAAAGTCAGGGTGTGGCCTGTTATCCAGAAGAGCTTAAGGATTACATCACAGCAGACAACCACCATGCAGACTCCCCGTATAGCTCTAGCTAGCCTCCCTCCCTGCCCAGAAACACCTTAGTTAGAACCAGTCCTGGGCCCCTTCAGATGGGGGAGAGGAGTGGATGTTCATGGTTGAGGAGAGAGTCCCTGGTGAGCTTGTTTTCATGCCTGCTCGTATGTACTTCCTCGTTCCACCTTTTAAATGGCAACAGGAGAAAACATGTGTATCTGGAACATGGGGATGGAATTTACTCAGGGTTGGCAAGCTTTCTAGAGCTGTTAAGAGTAATTCTCTCTACGTTCCAGACAATCTAACGTCTGACTTCGTTGCTGCCTGGGATTTTGTGTGGCTGGCAGTTTGATTGGTCGGTTCTTTGTGGTTTCATCCAAATAGAGCTCAGCTTATGTTGCACATGCATGTGGTTACTGGGGCATGTCTGAAACGCAACTGACTTGCTGAGGCTGTGGGCGGGACGCAATGCCAGACACCGTTACAAGGCAAACAGGTCTGCATCTACTTGATAAATGAAGTTGTTGGTGATGACACGTGGCATTATAGACTACAGTCAAGCATTTTGTAACATATACCAGTACACATGCTTATTAAAACATTACAGATTAAAAAATACTAAGTTAAGTTTATCCCTTATAGCAAACCAAACATTTGAAATTCAGGTTATGCACTGATTCACAACATCCAGGGTTATGGTCATCATATTGTAGTTAAAGACATTCACCAGCAACACTCATTTTCCATTCCCCTCATTTCAGTTCAATAAGGCTTTGGAGGGTTTTAGGTGGTCAATGGACCTGTAGTCGTCTCCAGGACTGGCCTGGGTGCAGTTACGTTCAGTTCCAAAAGCATGCAGGGTTTCCCCTCCCTCCTTCCTACCTTCTCAGCTTGGGCTTCCAGGGACTTTAAGTTATTGCTGACATTTTTCAGCTCCTCCTCCAACTCGGCGCATTTGCTGCAGTATTTTTTAGTTTTTTTTGCGGTTCATTTGGGGTTGGGTTTTTTAGTAGGGTGTGGGAATAGGGGATGAGGAAAAGGGTGGATAGAAGAGGGAGGGAGGTGAGGGAAATGAGAACAAAGGTCAATAAGGTGGGGGGAAAGGAAAAGACATGTGACAATGAACAGGGGAATTAGAGGGTGGGGGGATAGAGAAAACAGACGGAGAGATTTACAAAGAGAAACACAAGGAGAGAAAGGTATGAACTTTAACCTCGGAGGAATGGGACCGAGACCATTCTGCTACAAACTAAATAATATCCCAACAATACAAAGCATAGACTTATCATACTGATAAACCAAGGGAAAATGTTTGTGGTCAAATACTCTTAGTAAACTTGGAATATGGAGCGCCTGTAGGTCTCGATAAAGCCGGGTAAATTCATGCGGATGGTATGCAGAGCGTTTGAGAGAGAGAAGGAAAAGTGAAAAGGAGCACACATGAGAAGGGGAAAGGATCGCGGAAGCAGCAGCTATAGAGCGGTCAGTCATGCAGCCAGATGAATGCAGGAATTTATGTTAATGAGGGCAGGAGGACCTAAAATCCCTGTGTGCATTCCTGGTCCTCACAAACCTAGTTCAGAGGGTCGTATTTATGGACATCTGTTATGAAGACCTTAGTCAGACCTTTTGAGGGTCCCCATAAGGCACAATTTCTGTGTCCTGTAGTTGGTAAGAACAGGGAGAAAGGGGGGTGGTACCTTGTCCTCAGAGGCCTGCAGGCTCTTCAGTGATTGGTCGAAACCCCTCAGCTGCTCCTCCAACCTCCGGGCGTTGCTATTAGTGAGTAGGAGGGGGGGGGTCACATGACACGGAAGCACATGCAGAAAGAGAGCAAAAGAAAGAGAAGGACAGAGAGAGAATGGACAGAGAAAGACATAAGATGGAGGGAAAGAGAAAATGGTAACCGACAAAGGGACATGTCGGTATGGTAAACCCAGGACACATGCACACACAACAGGCACATACGTATGGGGAGAGGGGGAGGACAGATTGGATATTATCATGGTACTGTTATGGCATTCCCACTTTTATGCTAATGATAACTTGCTAGTTTAGTGCTAGCAGACATTTGAATACTTATTTCCTATTACAGCGATACTACAGGTAATTACAAAAGTAACAGTATCGTTCTGTTGCATACTAAATGCAGCAGATAAACATGTCATTATAAACACCTCCAGTTTACTGTTTAGTAAAACAAATCTTCAAAACATGTAAAAGTAAAGTGACATAAAAGTGGGTGTGCAGTTACTACTGCTGTGATGAGAGCTGTGAGGAGAGCTGTAATGTGAGCGAACGCGTCATGCAATCAGGCAAAGCCCGGGCAGCCCGACGTGTTGGGGCCAGTTTAGTAACGCCATGCAAAAGGTGTGGCTGAAACCCATTGTGGCTTTAAACTTACTTCTGCAGTGTAAGAGTGAGTGAACTAATGAGTGTTTATGTGTTCTGCTACAAGCTTAAGCAGATGTAGTGTATGACTGCAGGGGAGCGGCACAGTGAGATTGATTGTGTGTGCACTGTGACGTATGTGAAAAAGCGACTCACCCCTCGGCCAGCTCCGCCCTCTCCTCTGTACGCTCCAGATCACCCTCAATGATCACCAGCTTACGAGCCACCTGTAGGGGTAGAGAGAGAGGAGGAAGAGAGCAAAGTATAGATAAGAGCAGGAGGAAGCAAGAGAATGATAGAACAAAATAAGTGGTGATGTGCGATACAAGACTTCTTCAGAGGCCACATCAGAGCCTTGTTCTAGATGTGTGACGTGTGTTGGGGGGGGGGGTCTGATGAGCTCACCTCCTCATACTTGCGGTCGGCCTCCTCAGCGATGTGCTTGGCCTCCTTCAGCTGAATCTCCTGCATCTCCATCTTCTCCTCATCCTTGGAGGCCCTGTTCTCAATCACCTTCATACCCCTGAGAGAAAGGGAGGTAGAGAGAGGAAGACAGATTGGCATGAGAGAGCCAAACGTCTTTTGACCTCAATTACCATACTACAGTGTATTGCAGCCTTAGCTTTCTGCACGGGAAATACTGTAGGAGAAACACAGGTGAGCATATATCTGTATAGTTTGGTGGCAAACTACCTCTACAGCTCTCCTCTTCTACTGATATGTGATCCCTATGGTGTCAGGACCCTATAATGCAGGCCAGATCGGAGGAGGGGCACTGATACAAAGAGGTCAGGGGGCAGTGTGTGAGAGAGTGAGAAAGTGTCCTAGCCTATATACAAACCCAGCAAACCTGTTCATTTACCCACAGGGTACTCCCTCAAATAGGCTACTTCCAGCTCACACCCACCAATGACCTTGTCCCACATCCTCTCTGCTTTAAAACCCTGACAGGAAGTCAAAAGCCTCCCGCTTAGAGAAACAGGAAGTGGCATCAGAGGAAGTGAGGCGACCCAGTGAGGATTGAGAACACCGCCCCACCTCCACCCCTTCAAATCACACACACCTCTCGCTCTCATCTGCAGCTTTCTCTGCCTCCTCCAGTTTCTGCAGAGCGGTGGCCAGTCTCTCCTGGGCCCTGTCCAACTCCTCCTCAACCAGCTGGATACGCCTGTTCAGAGAGGCCACCTCAGCCTCAGCCTGGATGGGAAGAGAGAGGGACAGAGAGAAGAGAGGTTATTGAGAAGTAATGTACGCCATAAGCTCACAAATGCCCTTTGAGACACACAACGATACAAGCCCATCTTTAGAGAGGCCTCTTCCAACACAGACAGCACATCATGACATACCGATACCTTTAAAATCACGAAATAAGGATATTTCACACCAACTCAACCTTCGATATAGAGAAGGATTACAGAGTGATGTAGCCTACAATCACATAACACACTGGTAGAGTGCGCCTCAGCGGAGTGTGAGTTACTATGGCATAACAACCAGCAGTTATACTCAGACACACACAGGCCTGTTTAAGGACACACCTCTCCCTCAGCCTGTATGTATGTGTGGGTGAGAGAGAGAGCGCAGCACTCTCCAATGAACTGGAACAGAGCTGGGAACATGTGAGTGTGTGCTTGCAGAGTCTTTGTAATGGACACCAACCCGTCACATTTGATCACCATAAGATTTTGATACATTTAATGCACACAGCGAATCTCTCCCCGATTGATGTGCTGGTGTATGGGTTAGACATGCCAGTGGTCTCTATGGCCATAAATGGCACTAATTGGGCACACCAGCCTAGATGACTGTGCTGCCTACCCTGGGTGGGTCGGGTATGGAAAAGCATGGGCGAGAGAGAGAGAGAGAGAATGCACAGAGACGGATGAGGGGAAGGTTAAAGCACTTGGAGTGAATAAATGTTTTAGTGCCTTGTAAAGAGTAGCCTGACTCTGTTCTCACTCTCCATGCCTTGGAGCAGAGGAATAATGCGTGTCAGAGAAAGAGCAGTGAGAGATGGATAGAAGGCTTACTAAGCCTTAGATAGCCACAACCAGATGGATAGATCAGAAGGAGGCTAACACTGACACAGCTCAGTATATAATGCGAAGTACATTGAGGATTAGGACTTCACACTTTTGGACTGTCTATTACTGGTCATACCTCAGTCGCTAAATTGTATGCATGTACCATCTAGTAAATCTGGATGAGACCAATCATAAATGGGTAAAGAGTTTGTCCAACTATAGAGTTGGGCGCCATGATGCTGCTGCCACTGTTTTCAAAATGCCCAGGAGACGCTAGCATGACAGCCATGGAATCATGTCAAAGAGTATCAAAAGCTTTTAGGTTGAAACCACAAACTCTTATCTATGGCTTTGGGTAAGACCATCTGTCAGATGAAAACGATGTAAATCTAACACTAGAATATTGAGACAGACCACCAAACTAAAAACAGAGGGGGTGCATAAGCAATGAAAGCACAGCACCTTTCAGATGTAGATGTTTACGGCAACACTTGATTAACTACCCCTACTATACACACACAACAACCAAAGGCAACCTGCTGTGGCTGTATGAAAGAACGACTTCGGAGCACAGACAAACCTGGTTGCCATGGCACTGGCATGCAAGTGTTTGACAGCCTGCACGAGGCCAGCGCCATAGAGATATGCAAATCAGCACCCACTCAACAGCCCTGGCCCCTGCGGATCCCTCACACCCTTGAAACATCACTGTAACCAATGAAAAGAGTGCTATTAGTTACCTACTTCCTGTTTGACCAAGCACATTCTGGAGGTGGTATTTTGCAGCTATGGTGGTGGATGTATGAATTAATTTACTATTCTAGATTATTGGAAGTGAGGAGCATGTGTATGCATCTTCAAATTCCTCTATGGTGGAGAATGCTGTAGCAGAGACATTTCAGCTCTAGACTTAAGAATGAGGTTTCTCTAGTTAGCTTGGTGGTGTTTAGTGTTTGTACACCTTATGACCAAGATGCAACATGATCTGAGTCTTCAGAGGAGCTTATGTAGAAGAGTAGTAGCATTTCTGAATACTGTAGACTTCCAGAAGGCCGAATCAGACAGGTGGAATGATACAACATAACTCCTCCAGACTAGGCCTGATGATTTATTCTGTGGGAAAGGGCCAAACATTCATTGTCAGGTTGTCTTCCTCTTAGGTCACTTTTTTAAATGTATACCCACTAAGCAGGTAGCTTAGTGGGTAAGAGCGTTGTGCCAGTAACCGAAAGGTCGCTGGTTCTAATCCCCGAGTCGACTAGGTAAAAATCTGTCGATGTGCCCTTAAGCAAGGCACTTAACCCTAATTGCTCATGTAAGTCGCTCTGGATAAGAGCATCTGCTAAATGACTAAAATGTAAATATATAAGCACGACTCATAACCAACATTATTTTGTCATCCATTGTAATTTCTTCTGACGGCAGCCGCAAAAAGGCCCCACCACAATCAGTTGGCAACCACACTTCCTGTGCACCATAGTAGAATGACTCTGCAGGAGCCTCACACGCATCCAGCGCGGGCCTCTGTGCTAGAGTATAACTGTTGTCCAAGAGACGCTCTCATTTAAAAATGACTGTCCACGGTGTAGGCCATTTATTTCAGTCAAAAGCTCTGGAATAGCTGTATATATCCAGTCAGTTAATGTATTGCATTTGTTTTGCTCCAAGTAACAGTAGCACTTGTGTACCTCCCTGAAAAAGACACTGAGCGCATATCAGTGACAACATGCATGTCTTGTAGGAGTTTTATCATGGGATGAAAGGAGAAAACCATACAGAAACATATGCTTTGTATCATCTGTGTGTGACCAGGTTAATCTAGAATTTAACAAGAGAATTACAACTGGGGACTGGGCCAAAGTAGTTCGCCATAAAACCGCAATAAAGAGTGCAATAAGTGTTGCACTTTGTGGCAACGCAGGCACTTACATCACTAGCTACTAGTTAACTTAGAGAGGATGAGGAATTTGGCAAGTTGTTGAGGGCCAAGCCTAGGGGCAAACGTTTGAAATTCCAGTGAATAGGGAAATGCAGGGACAACTCACAAACTATTCAAAGCATTTGACCGACTTTCAATCATGCAAAACATATTGGAATTAGCATTGCACAAATAAAACATATCCAATCAATGAAAGACGCAAAGACCTTCGGGTACAATTATTCTTAAGATAATTGGAAATGCAGGATGTCCATAGAGATGGATAGAGGACACATCTTTGTATCTGTGCCATTATAGCATCTGCGACAGCATGGGTTGGTTGCTTAGCAACAAAAGTGCACAACTATGGGGCAAAACAGACTGGGTTGGCTTAGATTGTAAGCTATATTTGGTTGCCAATGTTTTTAGAAAACATAAATAAAATGTACAAAATGAGAATTTGTCTCAAATACATTGTTACAGTTGTTGGTTAGCTAGCTAATTTGAGCCATATTAGCATTGACATGAAAGCAGTAAAAACACCTCAAAACAAGACATGGTATCAAGAACATGATGAAACGTGCTGAAACTAGCCACTTACGACTCCCCACATGGCAGTTTGTCATTCTTGTTAGCAATTTGGCCATCCAGAATAACAACATGCTGACTTCTGCCCCAAGGAAGCGCACACATCGTTTGTCATGTTGTCAGCTAACCCATCTATTGAAACCATATCAGTTTTAAAAGTAGTGTAAAGCCAATATTGGTGGCACCTGTAGTGCTGGAGTCCTGAACAAAATCTTGTCTCAGTCATTTATTGAGGCCACTAGATGGCTGTTATAGCTTAAAGCCATTTACAAACCATTGTACCCAATTTGAATACAATGTGCTGATCATTGGCTGATTGCTCCCAACCCATAGGAATCCCCACCCAGTTGACTACTTTAAAATGACACACAATGGCAATGTCCATGCTAAAACGAGTTATAGCCATGATGAGCCTTCTATCTCTCTCTATGAGGACGCCCAACTCCAGCTAGCTGGCTATCTGATTTAGCTAGTTTTAGCAGGAATTTGTCACATCTTTCACCTCCAATATGAGGCTATTGGACCCAGCGAGCTGAAGAAACCGACAAAAATAGGTGCTAATGGTAGGGGGTCCAGTTCAAACAGTACTAGAAAGTTGCCATAACATCACAAATCAATGCATCTAGCTACGACCTGTAACTAGCATCTGGATAATTCAAGGCCTAACGTTCGCGTTGGCAGATGCCGGAAGGTTATTTCAACATTACCTGTTCCCTTGACCGCTTCTCCTCTTCAACCTGTCTTTGCAAGATTTCGGCTCTTTCCTCGGCTTCATCCGCCTGTTGCTGCAAAACTTTAATTTTTCGCTTCACTGCCTCGATGCTGTTGGCCATTATCTTTAATTAATTTAGTTTGCTAGCTAACTTAGCTAACTTGCAAAGATTGAAAACGTGTTTTTGATACTAGCTCGTGCAGGATGCTAATGTTAGTCGTTCTAGTTTGATTGGTTGCAAGCTGGCAAACGTCGTTCCCGATGCGATGTTTTCCCGAACAGACACAGCAACGCCCCGTCAACGAGTCCAAACTGGAAATCAGAACAGAGCTTCGTTTCTTTCAATCTAACGTTACTCAACACTGTAAGAAGTCAGCTTATAAATAGTCTAAATTAATTCTTAACGGCAGACAAATGTAATGTGCATAAAAACGTTCAACTCCAAGTAGTTAGATTGATAACTATGCCGAATGAATCAATTAGACTAGCTTAAAAACTGTAAACCAAAGTTTTCACCTCGATGTGTCAATGGACAGACAGCGTCGTTAGCTAGCTAGCGGCTAAAGTACATGCTATAGGTTCGAATGGCAGTTCCAACAACACGAATACAAGTAGAATTTTCCTTTTAAGCAAAATGTATGGGCGATGGTTCCAGTTGTCTATTGAAGACGAATAAGCAAATTGCAGCGAATTTGGAGGCAAGCTGTGCAAAGAAGACGGTTGTTCGGTCTCTCTCTCTTTCCCTCCACTGCTCAGTTGCCTTGTTCTCTTCTCTTCCTTATTTCAACAGACAGCACGCTTCCGGTCTACTCCGCCCTGTCAAAGGGGAACTGACGCATTATATATTCCCGCCACCTGAATAATTTTGACTTTTTCCAAATGATAACGCAATAAAGTTCCCCACCGCAAAGACAATGAAACAGTAAACAAATCAATTGTCATATTTAGAGCTAGCTAGTAGCTCAACCTGGTCTCAAAACATTTCGTATTATTATGTACGTAAATCCGAGATTTAGTATGAAACGTTACGTTTCGTATGGTATGTATTAATTTATGGATGTCCATCACCCATTTCGCATGATATGTTACGAATTACAATTTGTATTACATGTTACAAATTAGAAAAATGTAAAATATGTTACGAATTTGCAAAACATTCAATATGTTTTGAATTTGCAAAAAGTACAGTATGTTACGAATTTGCTAAACGTATTATATGTTACAAATTCTAGATAGGTGGCTAACGTTAGGTAGCTGGCTAACATTAGCTAGGCTACGGGTTAGGGTTATGTTTAGGAGTTAGGTTAAAGGGTTAAGGTTAGGGTTAGGGGAAGAATTAGCTAAAAGGGTTAAGGTTAGGGGAAGGGTTAGCTAAAAAGGGGTAGGGTTAGGGGAAGGGTTAGCTAACATGCTAAGTAGTAGAAAAGTAGCTCAAAAGTAGTAAATAGTTGAAAAGTTGCTAATTAACTCAAATTATAAATTTGTCCGGGATGAGATTTGAACTCGCAACCACCCCGACCAACCACCTTACTTTCGTTTTTTCTTTAAGTAACCATCTGTCTTATGTAACCATACCAAATGTAACATATCATATTCATTTGAATGTCTTTGATTTACTATTACTATGTTACGTCTAGTCTATGAGACCAGGCTGCAACACACACACTGGGCACAGACATCAATTCAACATCTGTCTATTCCACGTTGGTAGAACGTAATTTCATTGAAATGACATGGAAACAACGTTGATTCAACCAGTGTGCCCAGTGGGTAGTAATAAGGTTAAGCTGAAGCAATATCTTTATTTTTCATGTATTACTTGTGTCACTATAGGTCTAGGTCCTGTCTGCAGTGCATTGTCATGGAACTCTTGGCTAGCTGCCTTCAGCTCACAGGGCCATCTGTCCAAGCTGCATATGCCAGCTGGCCAGGTCATTATCTGGACTGGAGAGCAGTGAGTGGTTTTATTTAGCATAAAGAAGATGCATACTGCCGTGTAATGCTCTGGCTAATTGTGAAATGTGTTGGCTTGAGACCCTTGCTTTTAGCCCATGCTCAGTTGACACATCTTGCGGAATAAAAATGTTGTACGTGATGGTTTTAGTGTATGTAAATATTAATTCCCTGGTATTCAATGGATGTGCGATGGCTTAAGTTGCGTATTACTGCTCTTTTCCCCAATGTATCCAGAAATGTGCACCATGGTCCATGGGGGCTGTCCATGGACAAGCGTTATTGTCAAATTGTATGTGGACTTGAGAATGGCTTGTCTTACCACTAGATGTCCCTGTGTTAACACATACTGTACTAGCCAGTCTGGCTGAACCGCTACCTGGGCTTGAGGAGATGATGAATATGACGATATCTCCTCTCGCCCAGGATCCTTTAATTCAAAGTCCAATTAACAAGCTCTGCAAACGTTATAATATCAAAATACGTTCGGTACTCATTCGGTACACACCAAAATATGAATTTTTGGAGAGCAACTATCGTCATTACTGCCGTTACGCACGGTATGTGCTTCCAAAAAATGTATAAATAAAATGTATTTATTGTTTTTTACCAAGTTCGCATGCGCCAAATCCATCTTCAGCACCTGCAATAAAATCACTAATTGCTGCCACGCACAGGTCGGCTGACCCAATAGCGCTACAGTATCCCAAAATATAATTGATTTAATTTTTATTTAGACCTTTTTTGGAAGTACATACCGTGTGTAACGGCAGTAATGGTGATAGTTGCTCTGCAAAACTCCATATTTTGGTGAGTACCGAACATATTTTGACATTATAACGTTTGCAGAGCTGGTTAATGGGACTTTGAATTGAAGGATCCTAGGCGTCAGAAGAGATCTTGTCATATTCATCATCTCATCAAGCCCAGGTACTGGTTCCGTTTTTTGGGGGGAGGGGGCATATGAATCACGAGTGGCGTTACATTTTATTTTAAACGTACGTTATGATTTAAATTAATTAAATAATCAAATGATAATTGGATACTGGATGAGTTATTTTGGTCTGCCTTTGTAACTCTAACCGAACAGTGCAATGTCAAAAATAAGACTGCAGTTGATGTCTTGCCTGTTTCTTAAGTCTCTTGTAATTTAATTAAGGATCAGGAAACACTAGCAACTCCATTAGAAGAGAAAGTAATTTGTGCCACCCACACGTCTCCCAATACAATGTTCCAGGAAATATTATCTCAACAAAGAGCAAGCCAATCGTTTGAAACGCGTCCCAAATCCTCAGTAATGGAGCAGTGGACACCCCACGACTCCACAGTCGATTACACCAGTCTGGGTATATTAATCGTCCCCACTACACTCTCCCTAGTCACCGGGAACACAATGATGACAGGAGGAATAACAGCAGTGACATGGCGACACTATTAGCACTAATCCCCCATTGGCTGCCGGGGGGGGGGCTAGTAGCCAGCTGGCTATGCAGAGTGACACCCTGTCTAAATCAATGGCTCTGACCCTTGAGACTAACTAAAGACTGAAGGGATATTCTGTCTTGGCAACTGAGACCACAAGTCATGACACCATGCTATTAGAGTGTCTGCCACCTCTGAGATGCCACACGAGCCAAGGCATAGATGTGGTCCTCTGTAGCTCAGCTGGTAGAGCACGGCGCTTGTAACGCTAAGGTAGTGGGTTCGATCCCCGGGACCACCCATACACAAAAAAAAATGTATGCACGCATGACTGTAAGTCGCTTTGGATAAAAGCGTCTGCTAAATGGCATATTATTATTATTATTATTATGTTGTTATCTTTATCCTCACTGAGGATTCTGGTTCCTCTCAAGGACTCTTACTGCTTTTCTTCTTCAGGGCCTATCTACCACATGGTATGGACCAGCAGGGGGGTTTGACAGCATTGTGTTTATGACAGTGTCTGTGTAGACATGGGCTTTGCAACCCCCCCCCCCCCCTTTCCTCCACCCCTACCATTCTGACCTCTCCTGTTTTAAACCCCATGGTATTTTGGCATGGGAGAGAGAGCCTTCTCAGGGCTTTGCCATAACAAGGCAAACTATTAGTGCGGCATGTGGATGTGCTATATCAGGGAAGTACTTCCCTGACAAAACCATTTAATCATTGTCATGGGACAGATAGGAATAGAGGGATCAAAAGAAGGTAGAGAAAGGGTATGGGCCTGAGGCTGAGCTGTGTGTGTGGAAACTAATATGATGGGAAAAGAGGCCTTGTTTGTATGTGTGGGTGTGAGAGAGCAGTTTGTGTCGTGTGCTGTTTGGTGTGCCGACGGAACTTACATCTGCAGCTTTCTTGTCTGCAACCTCCAGCTTCTCCTGGGCATCCTTCAAGGCCTCAGAGTATTTGTCCAGCTCATCCTCAGTCCCCTTCAGCTTCTTCTGCATCTGGATCAACGCATCGTCATGCTGACGGAGGAAAAGAACAACAGACAGGGAGGAGTGGGAAAGAGAGAGACAAAGAGGCAGAAAGAGAGGAGATGGAGAGACAGTGAGGAGAGGACAATAGAGCGAGGGAGAGACAGTATGAGAGGATGGTTGAAGGGAAGAAACTCAGAGTAAGACAAGCCAGGACATGTGAAGACCAGGCTACAGAGTGGAAAGAACCACACATACAGCAGCAAGACGTGAGAAGGAGAGGTCAACATCACAAGGTTTCCGAAAACATATTTCCATAGGACAAAACTGTTCATTGAAGTCATTGGGAGATTAGAGCACACAATCATGTTAGGTATCACATATTTCAAGGTACAGTTCATTGCTTAGTGAACAAGACTATTTTGGAATGATATAATGATTGGTCGCCTTTGATGAGGAATTGATCCCAAACATCCACAAGTATGAGTAGCCGAATGAATGTGTTGAGGGGTTACAGTGTCAAAGCCTTGTGGGTATTAATATCCCAAGGCTCTCAGCCTTCGTCCCTGGCCTGCTGTGTAAAACTATTGTCTGTCCTTGTCGTTGTTCACAACCCTACTGTTGGATTCCAACTTGGGGACAGGAGGACAGCTGTCACTGTCAAGAAGAATGCCCACACGCACAGTCTTATTATAGTTTTATGGAGCTATATAATGGATATAATGTCTCTCTTTGTCTTTTCCTGTGACTGTCTGTCAATTAAGTTTAGGACTTTATAAAGGCTCCTGGCTGTCAAACTTGGATTTGTCATTTGGATATTTCTTTCTACGTTTCGGTAGAAATACCAAGATAATTTGTTTGCATTCTTCAAACAACTCCGCCTTGAACTTCCTAAATATTGTTATCATTGAGTTTTAAAAAAATACATACACATAGTTAATAAATATGGTATATGCCATAATATATATTAGCTTGAAGAATAGTTATTATAATTTGTGTTATTTATTGTTAATAACACTTAGTGTATACATAGGTTGCTTGCCTTCTCTAAGTAAAAATTTGCTTTTAAATATTCATATTAAATTCAGCGTTAACAGACCCATTTTGAATTTGAGCTCTATTGTAAGGCCTCAAGATTAACCTTCAGTTGACCTCCCCTAACCAAGGTATGGTTAGCATCTTAGCAATTGTTGGCCTACTTGTGTTAGCATAGTATTCGGCGTGCAAAGTTAATCAACTGTGTGTGAATTAGCATCACCTAATTACTTCCTAACTAGAATTCTACTGAGAATACTAGCCTAAACTAGGCTAGGTGTCCCCACCTGCTTGCTCTTATCCTCAGCTGCATTTTTGTCAATCTCGGACTGGTCAGCCGCTTCCAGAGCAGTCTCCTTATCCATCTTCAGCATCAGCATCTTCTTCTTGATGGCCTCCATATTGCCGGTGTTTGGTTAGGCTCACGAGGCGAATAAATAAACGTGGATCACTTTCTGGAGAAGGGCTCAAGGAGGATGAGTTGGAGCCCAGAAAGAGATAGGGAGAGAGATGGACGGATAGAGAAAGGGGTGAAAAGAGAGAGGCCAAACTCAGACTATCATAGGGTGGGTGGTTTTATATTTGGTGGAAAGGTTGGCCACTCCCACATCCTATGCCGCTCCTCTAACCTATTTTAAGGCTCCTCCACTGACCAAGGCCTCTAAACTCATTATTCAACTCTGTGTGTCCGTCAAAATCTATCTCAAACACACACACACACACTTTCTCTCTGACACACACTCGCACAATGTGTGCCCACTCTAACTATCTCTCTTACACAAACACACACACACAAACACACACACTGGTATTGCTTCTATGGACATGAAACGTCCCCTCTTAAAGTCCACCCCCAAAAATGAACTACTACTAATAAATGTCTCCCAGTTTAGAAACCACAGTCATTGTAAGTTGTAAATCAGTTGGAGGAATGGAGATAAAAGACATGTGGAGGAAGGTGAGACCAAAAAATTGACAATAATGAAATGGCGGAAGTAGAAGAACACTCCCTGATATAGAATGTACATGGTCTAAAAGGTGAGCTTATTCAACGTGGAGAGGGGAGACAATTTACTGTTGGTTGACAAAGCTGTAATCCTGACAGCCAGTCATTCACTGTCAAGGTGTCACTTTTCAATAGCTGGACATGGCACCCATACGCAAGAAACTAGCCAGTGGTTCGCCAACTTTATAATGATGTGACCCCAGCTAAGCTTTTGGAATTTGCCTGGGACCCATCACGTGAAACAAACCAGTGTTTCTTGTCATGATCCAGTCAGCAGTCAGAACTTTTATGTTTAAAACTAACTTTTATTATTTATAGTTTTAAACTTTGTACAAGTTCAAAGTTACATTATTAAGGAACCGTTACATGTGATTTTTGATGCGTCTCATCATAGGATCCAAACTCTTTGTCTCGGCTCATGCAAACATCCAAGGCTGCCAACATCACATTTGATTGAAACCTATTGAATCAGGTGCCACCTCTCGTGGAGCTTAGGTGTGGCAACAACATCATTGGGGGACGGGGTGCCTTGTCTATGTAATGGTAGGGGAAACACTGCCATAGGATGAAAGTGCTTCTATTTTTACAGATTGACAATCCATAGGTCCAGCCAGCCCTTGGTCATGGTGGGAGGGGATAAGGGGAGTCTGAGATGCCAGCTATGAGATGCTTGAGGGATATTAATACTTCTTGGCTGACATTGACCTGGGATTAGGACGAACAGAGGGAGAGACACTTAGAATTTGAAATCCCTGGGCCCTGTTCCCCACCAACTCACACACACACTGGATGATATTCATAGAAGTAGAAACAAAGGTGTGAGATGTTTGAAATTCAGTTACTATAAGGTAAATTACCCCTTCATAATGGTTAGCACTATGGGTGATATAGACTTGGTCAAATTATGGCAAAATGTGCTGAAATATCAAAGACATGTAAATTGTTTAATGGAGTGACATAATACCAGTTATTAGGTTACAACCACTGAAATAATATGTACTGTGTGTAGGTTAAAAGGTATTCTTCCTTCACAGGTCTTCAGATCGACACAAGGCTAGGAGAGCCTGCTGCATCTCCCCTTTGTATTCTTTCTGTGGGTGTGAGAGAGAGGGACGTAGTTATGACACAGTTACAAACAACAAACCTTTCAGAATGACTATTCAATGTATTGGTGTGCGTGCATATGTCTTCACCTGTAACGTAGAGTAGAGTGAAGTGTTGGTCAGTCTGCGATACTCGATTCTCACACAGAGGAGGTCCTCTTCACTGTGGCTGATAAGAATCCCCTGCACTACACTGCCTTTCTGCAGGACACATACACAATAAACATACACAATTTGAATGAACCTGGCTTACAGAAGACTCTGCTTCAAGACCTGACACAAAGACACAGAAATCGATAGTCTTACAAGATCGCAATGCCCACTACAATTGCCGACTACACCTCACAACACAGCAAGAATAGTCATGTAGCCAGTGTGAGTCTGGAGTAGAGTCACTGTAGCAGTGTGTGGAGTAGACCACCATATGAAATGAAACTCACCTTAATGTTGCTGTGTAGCCGCTGGGCCAGGAAAAAATGAATACTTGGGATGGAGCCAACTACAGATGGAAAGAATCAATACATACTTTTAATTAGTGTTGTCATACTGTCACACACAAACACACACACACATGAGCATTTGAAGAAGTTGAAAGTCAGTCTAGCACAGAGCAATTGAACAAGGCTAGGTCTTACCCAGAGTGCGGAAGCCAAGCCTCAGGTCCCCAGAGAAGTGACTCTGTACTGTTTTATCCACAGTCTCCCCTCTCAGATCCTCCAACCTGGATAGCACTGAGAGATAGACAGAGGGGGTGAGGGGGGTAATGGAGGCTACAGCCATACCAGGGCTAGGAGGAGAGACAGCGAATGGATGAAAGAGAGATTTGTTTGTTACCTCTGTTGAGATGGTTTGAGTCTCTCGTGGTTAACACCTGAATCCAGGGGGCTGGGTCCTTTTTCTTTCCATTCACAGCATCATTCAGAGCCTGCGCACACACACACACACACACACACACACACACACACACACACACACACACACACACACACACACACACACACACACACACACACACACACACACACACACACACACACACACACACACACACACACACAAAGGATATCAAGAGTACTGCCTAATTGGAGGAACTTTCTGGAGGTAATTTTGAGGAAGAACACTCACCTTAACATCCTGGTCAATGAGCTGATAATCAACAATCTCCTTTGAATTCAGCTCCTCCTTCTGTTGGTATTAAAGCACAAATGGCACCTTTCACTTAGTTCAAATTAGGACATTATTTTTCACTGACTGATCTATACAGCCTACTCTGTGCAAGAGGGTGAATACTTGGAGAACCCTTCCATAGGAAAACACGTTTTGGTTCCAGGGAGAACACTTTTTGGGTTCCATGTAGAACCCTCTGAAGAAAGGGTTTGACCTGGAACTGAAAGAGTTCTACATGGAACCAAAAAGGGTTCTTCAAAGGGTTCTCCTATGGGGACAGCCAATGAACCCATTTAGGTTCTAGATAGCACTTTTTTTTTCTTTTTTTGTGAACTCTACATACAGTTAAAGTCGGAAGTTTACATACACTTAGGTTGGAGTCATTAAAACTTGTTTTTCAACCACTCCACAAATTTCTTGTTAACAAACTATAGTTTTGGCAAGTTGGATAGGACATCTACTTTGTGCATGACATAAGTAATTTTTCCAACAATTGTTTACAGACAGATTATTTCACTTATAATTCACTGTATCACAATTCCAGTGGGTCAGAAGTTTACAGACACTAAGTTGACTGTGCCTTTAAACAGCTTGGAAAATTCCAGAAAATGATGTCATGGCTTTAGATGCTTTTGATAGGCTAATTGACATAATTTGAGTCAATTGGAGGTGTACCTGTGGATGTATTTCAAGGCCTACCGCCTCTTTGCTTGACATCATGGGAAAATCTAAAGAAATCAGCCAAGACCTCAGAAAAAAAATTGTAGACCTCCACAAGTCTGGTTCATCCTTGGGAGCAATTTCAAAACGCCTGAAGGTACCACGTTCATCTGTACAAACAATAGTACGCAAGTATAAACAACATGGGACCACGCAGCCGTCATACCGCTCAGGAAGGAGACGTGTTCTGTCTCCTAGAGATTAACATACTTTGGTGCGAAAAGTGCAAATCAATCCCAGAACAACAGCAAAGGACCTTGTGAAGATGCTGGAGGAAACAGGTACAAAAGTATCTACAGTAAAACGTGTCCTATATCGACATAATCTGAAAGGCCGCTCAGCAAGGAAGAAGCCACTGCTCCAAAACCGCCATAAAAAAGCCAGACTACGGTTTGCAACTGCACATGGGGACAAAGATCGTACTTTTTGGAGAAATGTCCTCTGGTCTGATGAAACAAAAATAGAACTGTTTGGCCATAATGACCATCGTTATGTTTGGAGGAAAAAGGGGGATACTTGCCGAAGAACACCATCCCAACCGTGAAGCACGGGGGTGGCAGCATCATGCTGTGGGGGTGCTTTGCTGCAGGAGGGACTGGTGCACTTCACAAAATAGATGGCATCATGAGGAAGGAAAATTATGTGGATATATTGAAGCAACATCTCAAGACATCAGTCAGGAAGTTAAAGCTTGGTCGCAAATGGGTCTTCCAAATGGACAATGACCCCAAGCATACTTCCAAAGTTGTGGCAAAATGGTTTAAGGACAACAAAGTCAAGGTATTGGAGTGGCCATCACAAAGCCCTGACCTCAATCCTATAGAAAATGTGTGGGCAGAACTGAAAAAGCGTGTGCGAGCAAGGAGGCCTACAAACCTGACTCAGTTACACCAGCTCTGTCAGGAGGAATGGGCCAAAATTCACCCAACTTATTGTGGGAAGCTTGTGGAAGGCTACCCGAAACGTTTGACCCAAGTTAAACAATTTAAAGGCAATGCTACCAAATACTAATTGAGTGTATGTAAACTTCTGACATTTCACATTCTTAAAATAAAGTGGTGATCCTAACTGACCTAAGACAGGGAATTTTTACTAGGATTAAATATCAGGAATTGTGAAAAACTGAGTTTAAATGTATTTGGCTAAGGTGTATGTAAACTTACGACTTCAACTGTATATTGTAATATTGAGACAACCAAGTCTAAAAGAGAATCTGCTAAAAGAAGAGTGGCAGTACCTTGAGTATGGCCAGTACCAGCTTAGTGAAGTCTTTACTAGTCTCACTGATAAGATCATTCTCCAAGTAACGTCCAAACTCTGCAAACAAAGCAGAATAAAACTACAGTAGGGCACACTGTGTGTGTGTGTGTGTGTGTGTGTGTGTGTGTGTGTGTGTGTGTGTGTGTGTGTGTGTGTATTGCGAGAGTGTGTGTGTTACCCATAGACAGTAGAGCTCACCCTGTTTGTAGGCAATAGTGGCATCTTTAAGCTGCTGTGGTGATTTGGTACACAACACTGCCAATAGACTCTCTTCATCTGTACCAATACCCTGTAACAAACAATTACACATTTAAAGTGATTCGTTCCAGTGATGTAGCCAAGTCACTCAATCTTGAGTCCAAGTGGAGTCCCAAAACCCTTGTGTCCGAGTCGAAGTCTGAGTCCTTTATACTCGAGTCGAGTCACGAGTCCCTTGGTGTGCTAAAAGTAGCTGTCCAACCATTTTTTAAGCGAAATCTCATAACAGTGTTGTACATTTGTAAGGCTAAATAGATAACACAGCTATCTAACATTTGCTGTTGTAGCTAGTACTGTATGTTCAATTAAAGAGAGATTTTCTGACAACAAAGTCACAACTGGTTGAGTCCGAGTCGAGTCACGAGTCATGAAAATCATGACTTGAGTCTGAGTCAAGTCCGAGTCCTGGGCTTGAGTACTACAACACTGATTTATTCACACACAATACACAAAGACGCACACATTCATACAAACCACAGTACAACACATACAGTAATTACACGCCTAAAAATACGATTAACATGTATTACATGTTTATTACAATGATCATTGAAATAATCTGTGATCTGCTCTCACCTCCATGGTCTGTCTGAGGAGATGGGCGTCAAACTGAGAGGGGGTCATCATCAGCCCCAGCATGAGTTGCTCCAGCCCCCCTGACAGAGCTTTCTTCAGGGCAGGACACAACTCCTACAGAGGAGGGGTAGATAGAGACTGTTGGGCTGGGTTCCAATGCCATATATCACATCCCTTCCCACAGTCTTCTTATAGATGTAAAAGTACTCAATAGTTGGCCTGACAGAGCCACAAAGTGGTAGGCTGACAGATCCACATAGTGTTTCAACCAGGTAAGGACAGTTACCTTCTGTGTGAGGTTATGGTAGGACTCCGCGATGCTCTGTCTCTGGGCATTGTTTCGATTGGTCAGGATTCTCACCAGAGTGTTCACGTCACTGCCTAACACACACACACACACACATATTTGGAATACCTCATCCAATATGTATGTATGGTACTAACTACTCCAAACATTCACACCATCAGATTGACGAAATTCTCAGGCAACAAATTGTTTTTAATGAGCCATGGTACTGATTTACTTCATTAGCGGACATTAAATCCTTGAATAGTACCTTTGCTCTCCAAGGCAGTTTGAATGTCGCGGGCGTCCTTCTCTGAGTTGAAGTTGGGGAAGGGTCGCACAGTGCCCAGTGTACCCCACCACATCGCCGGAGACTGGACAAGACAGGGGAGAGAGGGGTGATGTCACTGAGTCACTACAGTAAACCTCTATCGCTGACATTTACTGTCTAGCTTCCGTCATGTTGCATTTAGCCATTCTATCTTTTTAGTTTAGTCCAGATGAAGGAGAAGAGATGAGGAGAAAGCCTCTTCAGACTATGGAGATGCAGGTTCACTTACACTGGCTTCGGGATGGGTATTTTGCATACACTTCAGCAGAGCTTCCATGATGGGAGAGACAAGAGTAACTGCGATTGAGATTAGGCATAATTAGTGTTGGGGTTATTTGACGTTTTAAATATATATATGTATATATGTATGTATACAATTATTTCAAATATGCAATAATATATTATAAAACGGGTTGTTTTAATCCTAGATGCTGATTGGTTGTTAGCAGGGATTTATTCACGATAATTCCCAAATACCATGATGCCATAATTCCATTTCACATATCAATGCGCATCCAATGTCCCGCAGTTCAGTTGTCCAACTCTGCATTGATACATTTACCATTGATAAATCAGGTACCAAAACTACAGACATCAGACATTTTATGGAATAGAAACATTGCCTTCATGTATCATTTCACAAACAAATCAGTGATTACCCAAGGAAAGGAGGGAGGAAAGAAAGAGTTTTTGAACAGGGCCACAATGGTCGGTGAAGTCCATTGAAAATACTTTACTTCATTGCCCTCTAGTGTCGCAAATGTACGGAAGAGTATAAGGGCCAAGTGAAGACGGAATTTTTTTTACAGCGACGAGTGGTGGTACTTATTTTCAGGAGGGTCCACACTGACTCGGACGAGGTATTTCATCCAAATCCGTCTTGTTACATACTGTACATAGGTAGAGACAGGTGGGTTGTGTGTGTATGCAGGTGTGAAAGGATATATTATGCTAGGCTACCAACCAAGTCATGTCAGATCAGTGATTATTTATTTGTAGCCTATCATAATGTATCTGATAGGCCTATATTTAGACCAATTAATATTTCAAGAAAGGGAGAATCCCACCATGAATATATTCAAACAGCGCCTCAGATTAGCTGGATTGCGCGTGCAGGAGTGGTCCTTCAGTTGCCTCCTCCCACAAGCACTTGCGTAAACCTCCTGCTTCATCGTTCATTCCTCCCACAGCCGTCGGATAGGCCTATCATTTACTTTCACTTGCTCATTGTAACGTAAAATTTGCCTACAGGTTAAGGTACTCAATCTAGTGGGCCGCTATAGGTTTATAGTGTGCTGAAAATAGCGGTGTTTGAACGAATTTGGAGAGCAGTTTGACATGGGACACATACACACGCATAGCCCCCTGTCTCCAGGATTCCAAGATCATTCGTTTTATTGGGTGTGTTAACGTAGCCTACTAGCCTATCGTAGAAGGTTAGTTGCCATAAGGGGGAAATACTACTGTTAGTAAAGCAACATGGATAAGGTCGTTAATAGTTACAATTATGCACTGATTTGTTGCAAGGTGTTCGCCTAGGCTACGCAGCAGAACGTTGTAGCGAATTCGGTGGGCAGACTGCCAGGGACTCTCTTCGCGTTCAGTGACAGCCTAAAAAGTGGTTTGTTTCTCATAACGCACCATGACCGTTAGTGTATGACTAGTCTGAAATTGCCAGGGGGAAGTTTGGTATGCGTGTGCGAGTCTATTAGATCATTAAATTGATGGCCATTTGTTTGTTTTGCCCTTACTTTTTACCGCCCACACACACCTGCATCCTTACCCAACCCGCCTGCATTTATCCAAATCCCCTACATGAATCTTGAAATATAACTGCGACTTTATTCTCGAAATATTGGCACTTTATTCTCGAAATTTTGCCACTTTATTCTCGAAATAGTGCCACTTTATTCTCGAAATACTGCCACTTTTCTAAAAGTACTAGTTTGCAAAAAATTATAATCCATGTACCGCCAACCCTTGCTCTTTTTTTCTTCACTTGACCCTAATACTCTTCCATACAAATTAAACTTCGGCGTTGTGTCATTTCTGCTTGCATTGCATACCACAAAACTCAACATCTGGCCAGAGCAAGCAAAAGTCCTCCAACCTGACTCTACAGACTCTACTCTAAATTCCTCTCTTCTCTGATGATGTTGCGTACAACAACAGTCTAGTCCACTACTCATTCTTGAGTTCCTCCATGTGAAAAAACGCAGGGAATCACAATATCGTTTTTCAAAAGGAAAACATCAAATTATGAACTGCATAAATCAAAGACTGATTTTGTTTTTAAAAAAAAATAACATTTCACCAACAGCTTACGTCATTACATAGCATAATGAAATGAAACGCACCTGATATAGTCCCGTTTAGTATCCGCTTGACAGGAGAGGTCTCTGAAATGACTTTATGTTTTAGTCTATTTCCTAGACAACGGGGTGTGTGGCTGCAGCGGGACAGATAGGATATGGCTATGGTGGACTTGGTGCACTCACTCATTATTCATTTTATAACCATGGGCGTGTCTCTTGACAGGTAGGCTACCTTGGCTGTAGAAATTCCTGACTATGGACTCCCTTACAGAAAAACCACATGATTTCACATTACATTTAAAGTGTGAAAACATGTCATTTTGGAACACTTCACATGTTATCACGTTTTCACATGTAGTTCACGTTGCTTTACAGTGCCTTGCAAAAGTATTCATCCCCCTTGGCGTTTTTCCTACTTTGTTGCATTACAACCTGCCATTTAAATTGATTTTTATTTGGATTTATTTGCACCACTTTTCCGTTATTTCAAAAAATTCTAAAAAATAAATAAGTTATATTTTTCATTCCACTTCACCAATTTGGACTATTCTGTGTATGTCCATTACCTACACAAAATAGTCCAAATTGTTGAAGTGGAATGAAAAAATTAACTTATTTCAAACAATTCAAAAAGAAAATTACGGAAAAGTGGTGCATGCATATGTATTCACCCCCTTTGCTATGAAGCCCCTAAATAAGATCTGGTGCAACCAATTACCTTCAGAAGTCTCATAATTAGTTAAATAAAGTCCACCTGTGTGCAATCTAAGTGTCACATGATCTGTCACATGAACTCAGTATATATACACCTGAAAGGCCCGAGAGTCTGCAACACCACTAAGCAAGCGGCACCACCAAGCAAGCGGCACCATGAAGACCAAGGAGCTCTCCACACAGGTCAGGGACAAAGTTGTGGAGTACATATCAGGGTTGGGTTATAAAAAAATATCCAACACTTTGAACATCCCATGGAGCACCATTAAATCCATTATTTAAAAAATGGAAAGAATATGGCACCACAACAAACCTGCCAAGAGAGGGCCGCCCACCAAAACTCACAGACCAGGCAAGGGGGGCATTAATCAAAGAGGCAACAAAGAGACCAAAGATAACCCTGAAGGAGCTGCAAAGCTCTACAGCAGAGATTGGAGTATCTGTCCATAGGACCACTTTAAGCCGTACACTCCACAGAGCTGGGCTTTACAGAAGAGTGGCTAGAAAAAAGCCATTGCTTAAAGAAAAAAATAAGCAAACACGTTTGGTGTTCGCCAAAAGGCATGTGGGAGTCTCCCCAAACATATGGAAGTAGGTACTCTGGTCAGATGAGACTACAATTGAGCTTTTTGGCCATCAAGGAAAACGCTATGTCTGGTGCAAACCCAACACCTCTCATCACCCCGAGAACACCATCCCCACAGTGAAGCATGGTGGTGGCAGCATCATGCTGTGGGGATGTTTTTCATCGGCAGGGACTGGTTAACTGATCAGAATTGAAGGAATGATGGATGGCGCTAAATACAGGGAAATTCTTGAGGGAAACCTGTTTCAGTCTTCCAGAGATTTGAGACTGGGACGGAGGTTCACCTTCCAGCAGGACAATGACCCTAAGCATACTGCTAAAGCAACACTTGAGTGGTTTAAATGTCTTGGAATGGCCTAGTCAAAGCCCAGACCTCATTCCAATTGAGAATCTGTGGCATGACTTTAAGATTGCTGTACACCAGCGGAACCCATCCAACTTGAAGTAGCTGGAGCAGTTTGCCTTGAAGAATGGGCAAAAATCCCAGTGGCTAAATGTGCCAAGCTTATAGAGACATACCCCAAGATACTTGCAGCTGTAATTGCTGCAAAAGGTGGCTCTACAAAGAATTGACTTTGGGGGGGTGAATAGTTATGCACGCTCAAGTTCTGTTTTTTTTGTCTTAATTCTTGTTTGTTTCACCCCAAAAAATATTTTGCATCTTCAAAGTGGTAGGCATGTTGTGTAAATCAAATGATACAAACCCCCCAAAAAATCCATTTTAATTCCAGGTTGTAGGCAACAAAATAGGAAAAATGCCAAGGGGGGTGAATATTTTCGCAAGCACTGTACATGTTGTCATGTGTTATCACATTAACTTCACATAAGATCACATGAAAGCATGTGTTTTTGGAACACTTCACGTGTTCGCGTGTGAAATTCATGTGGTTTTTCCATAATGGCTATAAGCCTATCCGGCCGTTAGTTCAGTTCACCAATCTGATATGAAATGGATGAAACCTACAGTAAAACCAATACATGGTGAGATAGATGTAGCTATAATAAAATCCCTGACATATCCAGTATTTTCATGTGGAAAGTTGGATATCAGACACACTGTCACACACACACAGAATTGTGCACACCTGTCAGTGGGCGACCCCCTCCCAACACACGCACATGCGCCTGCCAATAACAGCATCCAAGAAACTCTAGATTTCTGTAAGATTTATAAACAGCACACAAAATGAACAATAATTGTAAGTCAAATAAAAATAATAAGACAAAATTACAACATTAACATTAAAAAGTCATTTTCTTTTTTCAGAACAGATCAAATATTTATACAGACAAAAACTTCTTATAGAATATATGTAGCCTATAAAGAAAAACACTTTTTTTTATGTAGTTCAAACAAGGAAACACCCTTTGAATCCAGTCAAATAATTTCCATTCCTACATAATACAGTCGCTTCAGGGTCAAGGGGTGAGCTCAAAAACAGTCAAACATTTTGACTTTTTGTTAAAGGAGGTTTTGGTTGGTGTCAGTGTTGCTGGTGGAGTTGGCTGGTAGCAACAGTTTATCATCCTAAAAACCATAAGGGTGAAATACATTAGAGAACATCAAAGTCAATTCCACCGGCAAATCTGAACTCATGATTAAGTGCAGTGTAAACCACGTTTTAGTAGTTCAATTTAGTAGTTCATGAATGAAACATACAACTGTAGATTAGATATAAGGTCAAAATATTCCAGATACAGTCAGTCAGATTAGTCAATTCTAAGGATGCAATTCTTTATCCTAATTCATATATCAATGTTGTTGTTTTTCAATTAAAAAACAACAACTTCGGTTCAGTATGGTCCTTCTGTGTGTATCCTCCAAAAGTCAGAACAGTTCATTGTAAACCCCCCCCCTTCCCCATTTTTATAAAATATTCAGTATAAAGCCCCTCATGGTGGCTCACTACTGTTGTCTTTCTAGAAAAAAGAAACAATTTGGTTTATGAAAAGCACAAGAGGTTTCAAGTGTTTGTGTTCAAGAATGAGTGGGGTTGGGGGGTGAGAGTTGATTAATACCCACACATTCTTTTAAACAATTATATACAGTGTGTGTGTATATATATATATATATATATATATATATATATATATATATATATATATTCCTTTCCTGTCCCGCCCTCCCCCTTTCCTGTCCCGCCCTCCTTTACTGGTCTAAATGTACAACAATGACAGGCAGTTACAGTACAGAATAGTTCCTACTGGTATCACCAGACACCTATAGATATACAGTCCACCATTAGAATTCCATTGGTGTTACGAACCCGATCCTCCTCTTCACCCCCAATCCCTCTTCCTTGTTTTGAAAAGGGAAATAAGAAACGAAGAGTGGGATTGGAAAAGGGATTCAATCCCGAGGATGAAGCTTTTAACATAACATTAGAAAAACATGTAAAAAACCTGCATACAACATCTCAGAACTATCTTATACCATGATACAATACACAATTCCTGGGTAGGCTTTCTATGCCAAAGAAAGACGAATAGATGGAATCACTGAAGATAAGTTCTATCAGGTCTGGTTGGTTGGAGGTTGAGAATATGTTGGTCCAGCTCTCAAGTCCTGTTTTCTGGTTTGCGTATCCAGTGTGAGATCAATGTTAACTCGGAACAATCTCAGAATCAGCCTTGGATTCCTGCGCTTCCGGTCCGCACTCGCTCTCCTCTGGGATATCCTGGAGATCTGCGGAGATCATTGAAGGTTATTCATATGAATAAACATGTTATTAATACGTTTAATAATGGTTGAATAATGTGTTGATCAAAACAGGACTAGCTAGCTCAGTAATGTAAATAGAGGTTCCAATCGAGATGCGACTGGAGGAGTACTGTTATTTACACTGAGTTACCAGACATTGACTGATACAATAAGGACTGTGGACAGAGGGAGTTAAATATTGTCAGAGGTATCCACCCTTTAAGCACACAGAAAGAAAGAATGGGGAGAGGTGCATTGATTAAGTAAGAAGGGCATAAAAAACAGTGACTGTCTCTCAATACTCTAAATGTTGCCTCTAAACCTACCATATACTGTATGATCAAAGTTGAATGAAAATGTATGAAAAGGGTGGAAAAGTAAAGAGTGGAGAGGACAGAGAGCTATTATTGACTATCAACAAGCAGCCATTAAGAGAGGGCAGAGAGATAGTACACAAAACTCTGCCTACTCATTAAACAGCTGAGAAATCGGTGCCAAACAGATAGCTAGAGATATGACGTGCTGACACACCTTCAATATGCAGAGGTAGAGAGTGAGAAATGTGTGTGTGTGACCAGGTAAACTAGGTGTGATACGGTTAAAGGTCAGAAATGTGTAAAGATCAGTTGTCATGGACACCATAGGGATTCTTTTGGGATTCCATAGATTTGGCCAATCCCAAAGTGATCGAGTCATAGACCTCTTTATCTCACTGATTACACCCTACCAATGACTAATACTTTAGTGCCGTAGATATTCCTTCTATTTTCATTTTTTACTCCACATACAAACGTATACATATAAACAACAACTTACAGACGCACACAAACAATGACCACATCTCATCTGCCCAGACCCGCATGCTCACACCCCCATCCCTAGTGCCTGCATTACTGTTTGCCCCTAGATATTCCAATTACACTCAATACAGGAAAGACAGACACTGTGGGTTAATTACTCACCTCTTGGACTGTCGGAGCGTGGTGAAACCTTCACTACATCCGCCTCTTCCTCTTCCTCTGACTCCTCCTCTTCCTCACTGCCTTCCTGTACGCCGTCCAATTGGTCCACTGGTTCCTGACAGGCCAATGGGGCGACAGGGCTGGGCTCGCCATCACCACTTCCTCTTCTTTTAGCAGGAGCCTAGTAAAGGAGAAAAGTAATGTCATCATATCCTCTTTGAGCTCACCTACAGATCAACCACTAGTGCATCTTGAATGGCTTAGTGATTCAGCCAGTTGGGGTGAGGACTGTAAGTCTACCTAAACCCAAACACACTTGACCCCAAACTCCCACACTTGACATTCACACACCTCTGCCAGAGGTTACTTTGCTCACCTGCTCTAAGGCTGTAACATCCACCACGATGTCTCCGTTACTGCCTCTGCTGCCTCTGCTTCCCCTTCTGCCCTTCATGTCCCTGAGCTGCTGCTCCATCTGAGCCTGGGCCTTCTCGCTCTCCCTCAGCCTGGCCTCCAGGGGGCGCAGCCTCCCCACCTCCTCCTGCAGCAGAACATGCTGCCTCTGGAGCATGGCCATGTCCCCCATGACTGCCACTGTGCCCGCATCCAGACCCGTGTCACGTGACATGGAACGGCACAGCCTGGGGAAGGTGTTTGGAAGAGTGGGGGTGGGAGTGGAGGAACCTGAGGAGGCAGGGCCAGTGCCCTCACGGAGGCGGAGCTCGAGGACAGAGTCCTGGTGAATGACGGCGGCCTGGGAGAGAGAGGAAGGAGAGAGAGTGAGTTTTGAATCTAGGTTGGAACTGGGGTGTAGGGAAGGACCCCTATGAAATAAACTGCCTCAAATGCATTCCAGTGTGTCATTCAGCCTCACCTGTAGAGCGTGGAGCTGAGCATTGAGGTTCACCAGCCTCTGACACACCTCCTCATTTAGTGGTCTGTCCTGTAGCTGGTTACCATTTCTGTCCTGAAAGGATAAAGAACACCCACAAAACATGAAGTCATTATAACTGATTATGTATTACAGTCACAGTTGTGGCTTATGTATATGTTATCCAACCCTAAGGCACAGTCATCCTCTCTCACCTTGGACGCTGGACTTCCTTTGAATTCATGAGTTCCGTTGACGGAGATCGAATCTCCATCTGTAAATGGGTGGGATAGAAGGAGAGAGAAAGTGATCTGATTGGTAAGTGAGAGATGAAACACTGTAGAGACAACCCTCCACCATCTCCCAGTGGTAAAAGACTAAGCAAAACCACTCACTGCTCACTGGCGCCCCTTTGTGGTTCTGGTCACCATTGGTACCGTTGGTGCTACCGTTGGACTTGGGAAGCTCTATGTTAGAACCCAGCAGCAACTCACTCAGCCTGTCAACTGATGAAAGGAGGGAAGGAGAGGGAATTAAAAACTAAAGAAGAGGCATAGCAACATTAACACCACAATGTAACATCGTCCTACTCACTGCATAACACTACACTCAGGGGTTAATAACTGAGGTTTTGTTGGTGATCTCAGATTGACTCCTGAGAGGCTATGACTAGCTGATACTTATACTCTTATAGGGTGCTCATTATTTAATTCTACCTCTCCATCTGCAGTGCTAAGCTCGGGGTTAGGCCTCATTTAATACCTGCCTCTCATAAGACTGCATTAACCCTCACATTACCCTCTATGGCACTGACCTAGGATGACCCAGCCCTACACCAGCCTCTCGCCTCACTATTAGGTGGTGAAAAGTCAAACTGACCATAGATCAGGAATTAGAATCAAGGTAAATTCTAAATTCGCTTACCCTCTGAGATGGCGTCGGTGAGTAGGTATTCCGCCTGGGGTGCATAGGGGGTGTCGGCCCGGAAGATGTTCCTAGAGTTGGTGAGGGGCATGACCTCCTGACCCCCACCGGTGATCTCAGCCAGGTCAGAGAACAGAGTCACTCTCTCCTGGAGGAGCTCCAGCACCTCCCTGTCCTTCTGCTGGATGTCAGCTAGAAACACATTCAAGTCAGTAAGATGCATCTTCAGGTCTAAAACAACTGAATGTTCAGAATGATGTGGATGTTGTCTATTAAGGGACGATAAATAGACAAGTGTAACACAGGAATGATAGAGAAAGAGAAAGGTGGAGGAGTGTGAGGAGAGGAGAAGAGGTTGTACCTCTGAGTCTGCGCAGTAAAGCCTTGTCCTCTGTCTCTATCAGGGGGAAGTCCTCTCTGGACGGACAGCTGGAGGGAGGGAGAGAGAGAGAGCGAGAGAGAGTGAGGAGAAGGTGAGGTATGGTCGGGTTAAGGATAGTGCCAGGGCATATGGAAGGACCCCTAGGATTCCATTAAGGATGATAGAGAATTCTCAAAATTGAAACCGGCAATGCTCTGAATGAGTTGAGTAGGTGTGTGTGTATGTGTGTATTACAGTAGCTGACCTGCTGACGGTCTGCTGTATGAGTCTCATCCAGTTGTTCCTGTCGTCTCGTGAGGCGCCGTGCAGCTCGTACATCTCTGGGGGGGAGGAGTCACTGATCAGGAACATCCCTCGCTCCTGATTGGCTATGTCCCTCACAATCAGGTTCTTCAGAGACAACACTGCAGGCTTGTCCTAAGAGAGAGAGCGATAGAGAGGGAGAGAGAGAGACAGAAAGGGGGGAGATGTTAGCTCTGTGATATAACATTTATACTAAATAAAGTTAGATGTGTGGAAAGGCAAAGACAGAAGCAATGTAGGACCTGCTGAACAAAAGTCGGAAAGCAGAAGAGATGAGTAGAGAGGAGAGGAGGATGAGTCAGATGAGTGGAAAGGAGAGGGGCAGACTTACTATGCAGGGGAAGAAATACTTCTGGTCCTTCTCCTGCATGAACACCAGGATGTCTGTCATCAGCAGGACCTGCACATCTACATACACACACAGAGTGGAACATTGTTAAAGATACATAGAGTATGCAACCTTGTTTCTCCACACTTATTCTGTAAAGATACACGAACAATCATATCCCCTTTATCTCTCTCTCTCTACCTCTTTCTCTCTCAGATACACACTCCCTCCCTACCTTTGAGTCTGGATCCTTGTGTCTTCCACAGCAGCGTGCCCTCGTGGAGGAGCGTCCTGCGGAGCAGCTCCCCTCCCCTGAACACCCCTCCTCCCCTGACCTCTGCCTGGGCCCGGGGGTCCAATCTGGCCCTGATCTCCTGGAGCCTCTGGGTCCGCTCCAGCTCTGCCACCTGCTGGTCCACAGAGCTCAACAAGTCCCGGATCAGGGACAGGGACTGGGCTAGGGACTTGGCCTCCTCTTCACTGCCTGTTGGGGGGGAGAGATAATGATGATGATGATGAGTGTTTTGAGGTCAGTTGTATTCAAAAGCATTTCAGTTGTGTATGGGTATTCTACTGCTGTGTATGTAGAGATTATTCAGTTCTTATATGTTTTTGTCTACTCCCTGAGCTGTAGTGGCTGTTCTGTGTTCAGCTTTTATGCTGTGTGAGTCTACTCACTAAGCTGCTATAGCTGTTCTGGAGTCAGGTCTTACCCTTGGTGTTGTCCAGGATGCGCTGGATGAGGACAGGGTATTTGGTGATGCGTTGAGTCACCAGCAGGATGCACTCCTGGATGCCATGGCGACGCAGCAGGGGCCCCCGGCTTACCCTCTGATTATGGGATAGATCAGATTTAATACCACTTATTATATATTTACGCAATAAGGCCCGAGGTGGTGTGGTATATTGGCCATTATAAACTGGGTGGTTTGAGTCCTGATTGGCTGAAAGCCATGGTATATCAGACCATATACCACGGGTAAAACAAAACATTTAGTTTTACTGCTCTAATTACGTTGGTAACCAGTTTATAATAGCAATAAGGCTCCTCAGGAGTTTGTGATATATTGCCAATATACCACGACTAAGGGCTGGTATATTGGCCATATACCACAAACCCCAGAGTTGCCTTATTGATATAATAAACTGTTTACCAACATAAATAGAACACTAAACAAGTATGTGTGCGCCATACCCATGTTATATTCTGATATACACACAGCTAAAATGCTGTTTCAGCCAATCAGCATCTAGGACCCTAACTACCCAGTTTTATAATATACTATAATGACCACTTATGCATAAAATGTAATACGACTACTAATTTCAATGTGTAAATTAAAATAAAGGTATAGATCCATCTTTAGGGGCCCATTTTATCTAATATAGATAGCAGTAAAGATATGTACATTTTTTGGGCATTCCATAAGAGTGTGATTGGACCACAAAGCTAGGACACTTATGAAGAATTTGAGACCAGAACACATCCTTGTGACTACTGTTAGTTAGGTAATAAAGCAGAAATAACTTGTTCATGACTCTTTATTGAATAGAACATCTACAATGTGATAGTTGTTTCATGAGTGAACTAAAGTGGCCCTCTATTCAGTGTTATCTATCCAGCACTCCTCCTAGCTAAGACATATGAAACACCCCTCAGCTGGCACCTCCTGACACGGACTGCTGAGCTCACACACATACCACGAGCACACACACATGCGCGGGCACACACACACACACACAGACACACTCTCACATTGCACACATTTTAATCATGCTCTTGGGCCTTCCCATTCCGCCGTTCTCTGTACCTCTAACCCTTCCCCCCCCCCTCACTCCATCCACCTCTCTCTCTCTTACCCGTATGAAGTGCTGAAACCTCTTGTCTCTGGCCAGCAGTTCCTTGTACAGTTTCACAGCTTTGGGGTGGCGGCTGCAGAACTCAGCATAGGCCTTCCTCATCTCATCTGCACACTGGCCTGAGAACTGAAAACACACAATGGGTATCATCTGAGTCAGTGTGTGTGTGCATGTGAGTATTATTTGTTTAGATTATGCATATGTTCGTTGGGTCTTTTGTATGAGTGCATTCTAATGTTAATGAACGGCAAAATTGGTACATGCGTTTAGGACTGTATGTATTTCAGGGTTGTGTGTGTGTGTGTGATTGTGGATGTGTGTGTGTGGATGTCTGTCGTAACGTCGGAGTGTGTGTGTGTGTTTCCTACCTGTTCAGTGAGTATATCCCCCAGTTGGTTGATAGTAAAGTTAGTACAGCTCCCAGGAGCCAGGCTGTGAGTGCGTCGTGTCATAAGCTGGGAAAGGAAACGTGTGTGTAGCGCCATCAGCTGCTCCAGACAGGGGAAGACGGCGTGCGCCACGCCCGGCTCCAGCAGCACCTCGTCCAGCATGCCCTGCCGGAACACCCCCTCCATGATCCGCAGGGTCCTCACGTGGTGGAACTCTGTCTGGATCAGCTCTGAGAGGGGCATGGAGGGGAGAACAGACAGAGTTAGGAACATACAATACCTTTACATACCACAGGGAGCGAGAGAGAGGACTAGAGGTGAGAGAGAAGAATAAAGTGATAGAGAGAGAGAAAGAAAGAGATAGCAATAGAGAGGAATATAGCGAGGGAGAGAGAGAGAAAGAGTGAGGAATATAGCGAGAGAGGGAGAGAGAGAGAGAGAGTGAGGAAGAGCGGTGTTCTCACCATAGATGACGTCCTGTCTCTTGATGACGTCTTTGCGGTGCGTCTGCAGGTAGGAGGGGTCTACAGCCCGACTCCACGAGTCAGCCTCAAAGTCCTTCCCCTCCCTCTCCAGCTCCTCCAACATGGCAGCATAGTACACCTCCCCTTCGTCGTTGAGGGACTCCATGGACATGGCTCTGTTTCTGAAGTTCAGGGAGTCTGTAGACTGAGACAGGATACTCCGCAGCCCCAATGGTGAGTCGTCATTCAGATTCCTGGAAACACAAAACAGTTACACAACGTTTCAAACGACTTCATATCAGTGCCCTACTCACATAGGTAAATCAATTGATGACTCTACACAGCAGCCTGCTCACCCTGCGAGGTTCTGTGTGGAGACACTCTTGGAGAGGGAGAGGCCGGAGCGGACACGGCGGGAGCCCAGCAGGGACTGACGGAGACTGTCGGACGGATAGATGGCTGAGCTGGGTCGCTCCTTCATCATAGGGGCTGGAGAAAGAGAGAGAGAGACAGAGAGAGTGAGAGCAAGTGGTGGGGGGGGTCAATTGAGCTCTTCCTGTCCAAAAGGATTTAAATCCATATGATGTAGTCAGCGCTACATCCATACTGCAGTGGAATAGATCAGCCAACAGGTGGCAGCACCACTATATTCACATGCAGAGAGGAGGCATTCATTGCGAAAGAAGGAGAGGAAATAGGCTGGAAGTTGTTGAGGAAACGAGATACTCACTTTTGGTCCTTAGAGCCACGTTCTGCAGCGCGGAGCTGTTCCTCACCAGGGCTAGCTTCTGTTGCTGCAAAACACAGTAGACCAATGTCTCATCCAACAGTCAACTTTTCAAAGAATAGAGGCCCAACTCTTGCTTTTCATACATCAAAAACCTTTCCTTTCCCCTCTCGCCCCTCTCTTACCCTTTGTTTCATCTTGGCACAGTTGGCCAGTGTGTCTCGACAGCGGTTGTGGATGGTGACATTGCAGGCTGCAACACAGAAACACAAAGATCCATTTCCCTGACACTCCACAATATCTGCATATGCACTGTTGATAAGAATGGCAACTAACTTCATGAAATCATGAGACCATTTCTGAGGCACTTGTCATTACAGTCAAGATGCATTTATTACAGAGAGATACCCATGACTTGTGAATACCGCTATCAAGTGAAGTTGTGACAGGTGCCAACTCTTCCTGTTCCAGATAGGGTTATCAATGACACATTGTACATTTGATCCTGGCACTGACTAATTTCGTAGGTTTTCTTTTCCATTATTTTTTTATTAGTTATACTATTTTGATATTGAATACTGCACTGTTGGGTAGGGCTTGCAAGTGAAGAATTTCACTGTACTTGTGCATGTGACAAATAAAACTTTTAACCTATGCTTTCCGACACCAAGTAAAATGTTATCAATGTTATTAAATCACTCCTATGCTTCAAAACACCCCTTCTCCCCTCCTCTCTTCCCTCAGCTTTACTCTCTCTTCATTGTTAGAGGGGCTCCACTTCCTGATACATGTTTTCTAGACAGGAAGTTCTCCTGGAATGGCGGTGGGAGGTTGAAGGGATGTCTGAGGCAGGTTATTGGTGCGTAAGTGTGTGTGTTCTGAGTCCTGGGAGTGTTGTTGCGTCCATATGAAACTGCCCAAAAGTGTTTATGGGAGTTCTTCCCTACTACTCAGGGTTGTCTTTGTTCTAAGAGCAGCCCAAGGATGGACACACCCACACCCACAAACACACACACCCCCACACCCACACCGAAAACAGAATCTCCATTCTAAAACTCTACATATTCCTTTACTTTAGTCTTTCCAATGTCTCTGCCAAGATTACACATTTTCTACCAAAGCAGGCTAAATAATACTTGTCAGAAGTATGCTTTGGTGGGGTGCATTTCTTTGGTGGCGTTCCTATTTTCAACCAATAGTTTCGACTCACATGAGAGGGAACACAGGGCTAAAAATACACTCTTTTCAGGGTGTGTTCTCCATAAAAGCCAACATTTTACAGAGCATGGACTCAGCTAACAGTTTCCACTTAAAACGCATAATGAAAGGCACACTGTGACCCATTCATCGCTCAAACTCTCACAACACATACCCTTAAACTCACACACAGTATATATACACAAACAAACAAACACACACACACACACAGGCTACAAACGATTTAAACATACTCAAAGCCCCTCACAAAAACACACACAGCCCCTCACAAACACTCACACACCACTCCTTACAGAACGACAAACACATCCAGTAGATATTGGCCCCGATGCTAAAACAAACAGACTATGCCCCTTGCTCACTAAACCAACATGCCAGTGTTGGACCAACACTGTTGGTGCTGAAACGATGGCTGCCTTCTCCAAGGCTTGGTCTGTACTGTTAGAACCTTTCTCTAAAGCTCAACATCGTTGCAATGCTTGGTCTGAAACTAGACTGGAAAGTGGAGACTCGACAAGTCATGACATACTATTATAGATGTGTCCATGTAGGGCGGATCTACAACCTAGAAATGCTTTGGGATTTCAAATAGTGCCTAGAACCCCCTTCCATATGACACTATATTATTTACAGCTCACTTGTCTTTAGCTTATTATCATATCATATATATTTGTATGATAATACTGTACACTGAGTGTACAAAACATTATGAACACCTGCTCTTTCCATGACATAGACTGACCAGGTGAATCCAGGTGAAAGCTTTGATCCCTTATTGATGTCACTTGTTAAATCCACTTCAATCAATGTAGATAAAGGGGAGGAGAAAGGTTAAAGAAGGATTTTTAAGCCTTGAGACAATTGTGATATGGATTGTGTATGTGTGCCATTCAGAGGGTGAATGGGCAAGACAAAATATTTAAGTGCCTTTGAATGGGGTATGGTAGTAGGTTCGTGTCAAGAACTGCAAAGCTGTTGGGTTTTTCACGCTCAACTGTTTCCCGTCTGCATCAAGAATGGTCCACCACCCAAAGGACATCCAGCCAACTTGACACAGCTGTGGGAAGCATTGGAGTCAACAGCATCCCTGTGGAACACTTTCGACACTTTGTAGAGTCCATGACCTGACGAATTGAGGCTGTTCTGAGGGCAAAAGGGCAGGGTGGGGGGAGATGCAATTCAATATTATGAAGGTTCTTAATGTTTTGTACACTCAGTGTATATCCCCCTTATTGTAATCTGTGTGTGAGTGTAATCTAGGGCCCTCAGATTAGGTCTAAAGGAGCCAAACAACAATGGCCCTGTCGTCTTAATCTGTGTCTGAGGAAGTAATCTCACACATACTGACACAGCGCTACACTGAGGCTATAGGTCCCGTGTAGCTCAGTTGGTAGAGCATGGCGTTTGCAACACCAGGGTTGTGGGTTCGATTCCCACGGGGGGCCAGTATGAAAAGGTATGAAAATGTATGTACTCACTAACTGTAAGTCGCTCTGGATAAGAGCGTCTGCTAAATGACTAAAATGTAAATACACATTAAGACACCCTGCTGGACACCCAGGGGCCCTATTGGTCAGTTATCTGTGTATGCAGAGCATACATGAGTTCAAATGTTGATGAAAACAAAAACAAAATGTCTTTCTCTGCACTATTGGAGTAAAGGGTCCCTGAAATGAATTTGAAATAAATAATAATAAATAAAAGATAGCTGTGGACTTTATTCAAATTCAAACCAAACATTGATGTACAACATGAACACGTACTTAATTGATTGGATACATAGACAACATTGTAAAAGTATTGACGAGAAATCCTCCCTGGTGACGCCAAACCGGAAACATCCCCTCAGACATGACAGGGGGTGCTACATACACACACACACACACACACACACACACACACACACGCTCCCCCGCACCCAGCCTAAACATATGTCTCCCTTGTCCCAATTCACAGGGGCCCACAGATACCAATCCCGATGTAGGACAATGTCATGATCCCGTATTAAAGCATCTCTGGGTCTCTGAGGCAATATGGCTCCATATCAGACCACTGTGTTAAACGAGAGAGGGCTAACTGTGTTACCCTCAGCTCATCTATCATTCATTACTGTTAGGGACCACTAATGTCTGTGGACGAAGAGGGATTGGGAGTGTGTGTGTGTGTCTGTTCGTGCAGACCTGCCTGCCTATGTGTGTTTGTGTATGTGTGTGTGCACACGTCAGTGTGGCAGACTGCTTGTTAACACTCCAACTACCAGATGCACTATTTCCAGATTACAGTCGGGGAGGGACTGGGCGTGGGAGTATCATTTGTTCTTCTCTTATCTTTATCCCTCTCTCTCTCTTTCTTCCATTCTCTTCCTCTATTTATTTCTCTCTTTCTCGCTCTCGCTCTCTCTCTCTCTTTCTTTCTCTCTCTCTCTCTCTTTTTCTCTCTCTCTCCCTCCCTCTTTCTCCCTCTCTCAGATCCGTATGTGAAGGCTTCTCTGATATGTGACAGCCGAAGGCTAAAGAAGAAGAAGACACCAAACAAAGAGAAAAGCCCCTCTCTCAACAGACAGTGAGCTTCATCATAGACCTACTGTATAATCTCCTAAACCTGCAGTCTGTACTGTAGTTCCACTGCAGCTACTGTGTCATTCTCCATCTCTATATTGGGTCTTACAGGTGGAATGGTTGTGTTGCACCTGATTATAACATATTAGCAAACTGAGTTGACGGTGACATAACACAATAATTAATAAATAGTAAAACCTGTGAAAAATATTTGTTTAGTTTCACATCAACCTCCAAGACAAAGCATGCTGCCTAAACCAATTTAGATTCTTATCTAATCTAAATCTAATCTAAATCAAATTGTCTCTAGACTAAAAATATCTCCTGAGTGGCGCAGTGGTCTAAGGCACTGCATCGCAGTGCTAACTGTGCCACTAGAGATCCTGGTTCGAATCCAGGCTCTGTCGCAGCCGGCCGCGACCGGGAGACTCATGGGCGGCGCACAATTGGCCCAGCGTCGTCCAGGGTAGGGGAGGGAATGGCCGGCAGGGATGCAGCTCAGTTGATAGAGCATGGCGTTTGCAACACCAGGGTTGTGGGTTTGATTCCCACGGGGTGCCAGTATAAAAAAATATGTATTCACTAACTGTAAGTCGCTCTGGATAAGAGCGTCTGCTAAATGACTAAAATGTAAATGTAAATGTAAAAATATCTTAACTGGTTCAGTTTTAAAATACATGAACAGAGAAGCCAAACACAAAAGGGAATTCTCAACCTGAAATAGCCTCACAGCCGGCTCACACCTCAGTCCTCTCTCCTACTCACACATCCTCTCTCTTTCTTTTTCCCATTCTCTCCAGTGTATCTCGCCCCCTCTCTCACCTCCGGTGTAATTTGCAATGATAATGTATTCATGCCCCCTTCAGCCCAATACACACACCCAGACGTGAATATAATTATGCCCCCAACCCAAATCAATAGCCTATGACCAGTGTTCTATCTGAGCTACAGCTGTTGTACCTCTTACCCCCAACTGCAATCTCTGTGCCCACCGTCTCTCTCTGAAGTACCGGAACTCACACACAATACTCATAATCACTCACACACACACACAGGTGCACATGGGCGCACACTCACAAACACACACACACACACCTCCCCCTTTGGCAGCAGACGTGTAATCACACCCCATGCCAAGAGTCCTCCCTCTCCCTCTCCCACCCCCATGCACCTCTGTACCCCCTCCCTCCCTCTGTGCTCCCCTTCTCTGTCTGTCTGTCTGTCTGTCTGTCTCTCTCGCTCTTCTCTTTTATCTCTCTCCCTCTTTGAACCTCGTCTTCAGAGCCATAGGGGTCATGGTAACGAGGTCGAAGATAGAACCGCTATTTCCTCATCTTGAAGGACAACAAACGTCATCCATACATCAATATTCAATTAAAATAGGTAATTGGGTTTGATAATAAGACAAAAAGCATCCCTCTTTCCCTATGGGAATGTACGTTTGGATTGATTTCATGATAAATACAAATGTCAATTGACTATGACTGTCAATTGAATTGTCTTTGCTGTTGCTATTGGGGCAGTGTAGTGTTGCATGCTATAACGCTCGTTTCAAAATGGGGTAAGCAAAACAAATTCTCAGTATGGACTTCCTCTTTCTATCTCAGGCAAACTCCTCTCTCTGTCTGTTAGTGTCAGCCTGCATCATCCATACGGCTTTGTCTCCTGGCTCACTTGTTTGTTAAATAATATCTCTCTCTCCCTACCCCTCTCTCTCTCTTGACCTGAGAACTGATAACCCCTGAGGAGTCTTTTCACTCAATATGTTCTTCTCTACCTCCACCTCTTCCTTCCCCCCTCTTTCTGCTCTCTCTATCTGTCTACCCTTCTCTCTGGATCTTCCTCTATTTGCTTGCCCCGTTTGCCCTGGAGTCTGCCTTCTCCCACTCCACCCTCTCTCTCTTTCTTTCTCTCTTTCTCCCTCTCTCTCCCCCAGCTGTTCCTCCAGGCCAGTGGAGAGAGAGGCAGGCCGTCTGATCTGTGCTCCCCACACACTAACGCCATTGTCTGGGCCGGGCAGGGGAAGGGAGACGGTTCTCCTAGAAGTCAGCAGCTGATTGATTCTCAAAGGGAGGGAGGGAAGGAAGGAGAGAAAGAAGGGAAGGAGGGAGAGCAAAGAAAAACATTGAGAGAGTGCAGGAGGAATCCCCTCTCCTTTTTTAGCTCCCCTGCTATTCACTCTCTGTTTCCTTCCCTCTTTTTCTCGGTTATTTCCTTCTCTTTGGCTCATATGTCTCTTCTACCTCTATCTTTATTGACCCACACGTCCTACCACATCTCTCTCTCTCTCTTACACTTATTGTTTGAATCTTCTTTTTCTAGCCCCAAGCTCTCTCTCCTGCTGTTCTTTTGATCACCCTTTCTCTTCCCAAAGCAATTTTGTTCCACAGGGCAGCCCCCTCTCCCCATGTTCACCCCCCCCCCCCCCTTACACTGGACAGTCACTACCTCTCTCTCACACCACACACACACACAAAGAAGACAAGAAGGTCATCTTCCTAACAGTCCAATATGACAACCCTGAGGCAAGATGTCTGTTGGTCCACTGATCTGGTGACGCATCGATACATCCGATAATGTTGTTGGTAATGACATTAGGCTTTTGTCTGGGCCTTGTGAGTGTATGCACTGCGTACAAGTGTGTGCGTGTGTGGTACTCACTGGGGCAGCTGAGGGCCTCTTTAGCGGTGATGCTCTTGTTGCAGGCAGAGCAGAGGGTGGTGGCAGACACGGTGAGGGAAGTGAAGAGGTGGCCGTTGCTGTAACGCGCCTCCCGCTCCCGCGCCTCCTTCTCCCTCTCCTTCATCCGCTCCTTCTCTTTGTTCTGTAAAGAAAGAAAAATCAGCACCAACCTATGCAATCTGTTGATATTAACTGTTTAAAAGGCACTCTCACTCATCTCACACTGTCAACCGTTCTGGATATTTCACAGCTGTGAGATGCTTGTCTGTTGCTCAGTTCTCCTTATAGTGTCTATGCAGCATGTACTTGGTTTCAAATAGTACATTTCACTGGATGAGGACAGCTGGTGCATGAGGAATTGTAAATGTGATGTTTTCAGGAAAAGAGCAATAGGCTCTCTCTCCCTCCCACACACAGAGAGATTGACAGCCTGAGGACAGAGGGACGGTACTGTATTATACACTGTCTTTAATCTCATTATTACACTACAGGGCTCTCCATGCTGCCTCAGCATAACTCAAGTGCATTCAGCGTGAGAGTGTATTCAGTGTGTGTGTGTGCGCAATTGCGCATGCATGTGTCCTTGTACATCTAAGAATGTGTGTGTGCACTATGCTAATTAGTGTAAGTGTGTGTGCAATTGTGTAGGTGTGACTAAAATGTGAATGCTCTGGTGTTACTTTGCCTCTGTAATATCCAGCTGTTCCTAGCACGGTGCCTTATTTTATCCCACACATTTGAATTCCAGCCTGTCGGTCTGTGTCCAGACCAGAGCACCAGTCTATGCTGCTGGCTGTGACTCTGGCTGTGCTGCTAAGTCAGGTACCAAACTGCTTCTCACAGCCGGTGGCCTTTTAGTCCCAAACTAATCTCCTGATGTTGTGACCACAGACAAAGTAGTCAATCTTCAGTGGCTTTGTCAGGGCTCTCTGTTTTCCTTAATGCTCTCAGCTAATTATCAACTCAACACGTGATGTTACGGTGATGTTGTATATCTACTGTAGCTACATTATAGGATTTGCAGGTGCTTCCAGTAAGCTCTCAGTAAGCACTTTAAGCAATTATTTATGTTCAAGAGGATAACTCCCCCATCAAATTTGTTTTGGAAATTACACAAAATGGTATTCCATGTCATATAAGTCTTGTGCATCACCACAACTGCTAATGCTACCAAAACAAACAGAACAAAAGCTGTTTTCAAATACACAACAGGTCTATTATCTGAAATGATGCCCTTTGATACCAGTTGAACTGTATTTTCTAAAATATTGAGATGACATGATCAACAAAGCACTTTGTCAGAGTTTGTAGTAGTAGGGTAGTATTAACAGTAGTACTACACTTTTAGAAAAAAAGGTGCTATCTAGAACCTAAAAAGGTTATTTTCCTGTCCCCATAGGAGAACCCTTTGAATAACACTTTTTTGGTTCCAGGTAGAACCCTTTTGGGTTCTATGTAGAACCTTTTCCACATAGAGGGTTCTACATGGAAACCAAAAGGGTTATCCTATGAGGACAGCCGAAGAACCCTTTTGGAACCCTTTTGTCTAAGAGTGTAGACTCCAGACCCTTGACGTACACATAAGGAAAGCTAAACCTGTTGGTTTATCATGATGGGCAGCAAGGGGTTAAACCCCCTCACCGGAACATGCCACACACCTATAATGTTATCGGAAAGACGGAGAGAAAATAACTAAAGAGGGATTTGTCAGGGGTTCCTTTGAGAACGTAAACAAAACGCCTGGGGCCCCCATTGTGTGGAGCTCATTCAGGACATGTCCTCCATGGCATCTCAGGGGTATATGTAAAACACACCCAAAGGAAAGAAAGCAGATAGGTATGGAGGGATGGAGTGGAAGAAGAAGGGAGGGGAGTTCAAACCCATCCATTTACATTAGCTAATTAAAAAGGCAACCCACCAAGATTTTTATCTGAGGTGAAAATGGTGGAAAGAGACTCAAGGTTAAGGACATATAGGACACATTGACACATGCAACATGATGGTGTGATGACTAGCTACAGTTGTGACGTTGTAATGATGGTAGAATGAGGTGAGATGGGCAGGGAGACAGTTTAGGTCCAGGACACTGGGTCCACTTACAGACCCTCATGTCTAAACACACTAAGCCACATTTACATTCACTCTGTTTTGAAGAGGAAGAAAACAGGTGCACAATTTGGCACTGGGCACCAAGCCAATGCTTGGTAAATCTTTCTAAGCTTCTCGGTAGAATTAATCCATAGAGTTTAACTGCATCCATGTAGGGTCCATCATCTAGCAACTCCTATTGTACAGCATGTCTGAGGCGTGCTGGCTTTAATGGCGGTAGGATGAGCACTGCAGCAGCATGCTCTAATCCACTCTGTCCCCCGCAGAGCAGAGGTAGGTTATTAGACTGTTACCAGACTGGGTCCCTCACTCGATTATTAATGCACAGTCAGCTCCATCAGTCAAGACCACCTTATTAAGACCTTTTTCTATAGAACTGACTCTTATGCTAGATATCTGGCACACTGACTGAATTTCTCTGAATGTCCCCCTCCCCCTATCCATCGCTCTCACACACTTGCTCCATCTCTCTCCCTCTCCCGCTTTCTCTCTCGATTCCTCTCGTCTCTCTCAATCCTTCTCTCCTTATCACTCTCCTCTATAGTGGATTAACAGACTGGATTAGAATCATCTGACTCAGGGCCGATAGGGGGATGGTGTGAAAGACGAGAAAGAAAGATAGTGAGCAATAGTAAGAGAGAGCGAAAGCGAGAGAAGAGCGAGTGAGATTGCTAGGAGCATTTAATTGAGGGAAAGAATGCCACAATGCAGTTTTTGAAGAGCGGCGCTGCTGGTAAATTGTTACCAAATGGATGTAATGACTTTTTAATGAAAAGAGGGCGAGGCAGTGGGGAGGAAGATAGAAGCTGCTGTTACAGACCAGGGATTAGTAGATACTATTAAGGGGCGGATTAGGCCACAGACTTAACCTCTGCCCAAGCTTTCCAGATATCTAACCTTACTCCACTGAGGAATTTACACTGTTTGGTGGATGAGCAGAGGATAAGGCCTTCTTACCCTCTCTCTCCCCCTCTACTCAATTCAAATGTATTTATTGGCATGACAATAGCCATATCACAATTAAAATGCTAAAAAAGAACACATAAGTAAGACTTGGAAATGATGTACTATTGAGAAATGAAGTTTATTTCCAAAACGCTATATCCACAAATTTTACATGTGTTTTTTCATCATAAATGATTGCATCTAGGTACTGTCATCTGTGTGTAAAATATTACTGTTCTCAGATTTTTGATTCATAGATTTTAGATGTGTATGAAAATGTGTTTAGCTGGAATGGAATGTTTGTATCCTGTATATTTGACTGTGATATGTGGTTGTCTCATCTAGCTATCTTAAGATGAATGCGATTAAGAGCACCTGCTAAACCACTAAAATGTCAAATGTAAATGTTTTACATACAGATCTCATATTACTGTATTGAATAAATGTTTTAATTCATTTTTTTATATTGATGCCACAAATGTATCATTTGTACAATTCTTTGTAAAAAAAATAAATAGTATTTGTTACATTTGACTGTGTAAAACCTAGCAGTGCTACTTATTTCTCTGAGAGTGAGGTGGATATATAGCATTTTGCACAAAAAAACAATTATTTGTGTTAGATTTAAACAAATACATGTCTATCATTGAACAACCCCGTACCATGATTAGATAGTGGAAAAAACACACCAATCTCTTTCATCATTTCTTTAAACAATAAAAGCTAATTTACCAACATTTACAAAATGTACAAAACATTAGGAACACCTTCCTAATATTGAGTTGAACCCCCTTTTGCCCTCACAACTGCCTGAAGTCTGGACATGGACTCTACAAGGTGTCGAAAACGTTCCACAGGGTTGTGAGGGCAAAAGTTGTTTCAAGCTGGCTGGATGTCCTTTGGGTGGTGGACCATTCTTGATACACATGGGAAACTGTTAAGCATGAAAAACCCAGCAGTGTTGCAATTCTTGACACACTCAAACCGGTGCGCCTGGCACCTACTACCATATGCCTTTCAAAGGCACTTCAATATTTTGTCTTGCCCATTCACCCTCTGAATGGCACACATACACAATCCATGTCTCAAGGCTTAAACATCCTTTAACCTGTCTCCTGGATTTAACAGGTGACATCAATAAGGGATCATAGCTTTCACCTGTTCAGTCTATGTCATGGAAAGAGCAGGTGTTCCTAATGTTTTGTACACTCAGTGTATAGTGTTTTGGAATGAAACTCTATCAAAGGTATCACCCTCTCCCCTGCACCAACTCCTCCTCCTCTTTCATAGGATTCCCCTGTGTCAGATACAGTGGGGGAAAAAAGTATTTAGTCAGCCACCAATTGTGCAAGTTCTCCCACTTAAAAAGATGAGAGAGGCCTGTAATTTTCATCATAGGTACACGTCAACTATGACAGACAGAATGAGGGAAAAAAATCCAGAAAATCACATTGTAGGATTTTTAATGAATTTATTTGCAAATTATGGTGGAAAATAAGTATTTGGTCACCTACAAACAAGCAAGATTTCTGGCTCTCACAGACCTCTAACTTCTTCTTTAAGAGGCTCCTCTGTCCTCCACTCGTTACCTGTATTAATGGCACCTGTTTGAACTTGTTATCAGTATAAAAGACACCTGTCCACAACCTCAAACAGTCACACTCCAAACTCCACTATGGCCAAGACCAAAGAGCTGTCAAAGGACACCAGAAACAAAATTGTAGACCTGCACCAGGCTGGGAAGACTGAATCTGCAATAGGTAAGCAGCTTGGTTTGAAGAAATGAACTCTGTAGCAATTATTAGGAAATGGAAGACATACAAGACCACTGATAATCTCCCTCGATCTGGGGCTCCACGCAAGATCTCACCCCGTGGGGTCAAAATGATCACAAGAACGGTGAGCAAAAATCCCAGAACCACACGGGGGGACCTAGTGAATGACCTGCAGAGAGCTGGGACCAAAGTAACAAAGCCTACCATCAGTAACACACTACGCCGCCAGGGACTCAAATCCTGCAGTGGCAGACGTGTCCCCCTGCTTAAGCCAGTACATGTCCAGGCCCGTCTGAAGTTTGCTAGAGTGCATTTGGATGATCCAGAAGAGGATTGGGAGAATGTCATATGGTCAGATGAAACCAAAATATAACTTTTTGGTAAAAACTCAACTCGTCGTGTTTGGAGGACAAAGAATGTCGAGTTGAATCCAAAGAACACCATACCTACTGTGAAGCATGGGGGTGGAAACATCATGCTTTGGGGCTGTTTTTCTGCAAAGGGACCAGGACGACTGATCCGTGTAAAGGAAAGAATGAATGGGGCCATGTATCGTGAGATTTTGAGTGAAAACCTCCTTCCATCAGCAAGGGCATTGAAGATGAAACGTGGCTGGGTCTTTCAGCATGACAATGATCCCAAACACACCGCCCGGGCAACGAAGGAGTGGCTTCGTAAGAAGCATTTCAAGGTCCTGGAGTGGCCTAGCCAGTCTCCAGATCTCAACCCCATAGAAAATCTTTGGAGGGAGTTGAAAGTCCGTGTTGCCCAGCGACAGCCCCAAAACATCACTGCTCTAGAGGAGATCTGCATGGAGGAATGGGCCAAAATACCAGCAACAGTGTGTGAAAACCTTGTGAAGACTTACAGAAAACGTTTTACCTGTGTCATTGCCAACAAAGGGTATATAACACAGTATTGAGAAACTTTTGTTATTGACCAAATACTTATTTTCCACCATAATTTGCAAATAAATTCATTAAAAATCCTACAATGTGATTTTCTGGATTTTTTTTCTCATTTTGTCTGTCATAGTTGACGTGTACCTATGATGAAAATTACAGGCCTCTCTCATCTTTTTAAGTGGGAGAACTTGCACAATTGGTGGCTGACTAAATACTTTTTTTCCCCACTGTATCTGTCCTTGGCTGACCCTCAGACTATCTGGAAGCCAGAGGAGAGCTAATGCTAAAAATCTGTTGTCGACTTGTTTATTAAACTGCCTCTCCCGTGCTCCTGGCCAGTCTGAGAGGAGACCACATCACAGTGTGTTGAGTTAATCAGCCTAAGGCCTATAGGATCCATGACCCCACCACAGTCAGACGTCATCCCCCCACCACAAGACCACTAAATCTCCTGAGACAACACCCTGTCTGGCTGTACAAGCTTTATAGGATCAACTTCTCAGCGATGTTTAGACGAAGGGCGAGGGATTCAATCAAACATGTACTACGGAATGTTTGATTGTACTACGGAAACCCGCACTGGGGGAAATATCACTTTGAACTTTGTACACTGCAAAAAAGGCTATCATCACCAAACAGGATGTTGAACCAAGATTACATCGTAATACCTGTATTTTTACATCCATGTTTCAATCTAAAGCTACTTTAGACACCTGGGGCAGGTGCATCTACAGAGACGGAGTTTCCTGCTCAAGGCCATACCAGCAGTATAACAGCAGTATGTAAATCCCACCTGGGGATTACGAACCAGTATCCCTTCAGGTCACAAGCCTCTACCCTAACCTCTGACCCCAGACAGATAAGACACAGAGATAAAGAAGCTGTTAACATGCTGCTGTGGTGAACAACACAAACAACCAGCAGGTCAATAAACCTGCTATAGAGGAGTGATCAGAAAAATTCCATTAGGGCAAAGTTCCTTGTTATTTTGGATGGGGGGAGTCTAAAATGTACTCCAGGGGAGGAATTGTAGCCTTTGTCTCTTAGTGGTTGAAGAGCACCTTTGGCCAAAGTCATCCAGCCAGCCAGTGTGTAGCATAACTAATCCTTTGTTTAGTAAATTCTTATTAGACTGGCACTGGTGTCTATATAAGGTTGCATGTATTATTTTTTTTAGCTGGAAGGAAGTGACCTAATTGGTTTACTGTAAGCAATGAAGCTTGGGTATGCTGCTGGGATCTGGCTTTATTGACGCTAATGGTTAACCAAGAGGTTGGCATGACCAATAATCTAGCCAAATAGATACAGATACACAGTGCTAGGCAGTTAACATTGAGTTCTGTGTGTATGCAAAGACATATACTGAACAAAAATATAAACGCAACATGCAACAATTTCAAAGATTTTACTGGGTTACAGTTCATAGAAGGAAATCAGTCAATTGACAATTCATTAGGCCCTAATTTATGGGGCACAGCCATGGGTGGGCCTTGGAGGGCATAGGCCCACCCACTTGGGAGCCAGGCCCAGACAATCAGAATGAGTTTTTCCCCCCAAAACAGCTTTATTACAGACATAAATACTCCTCAGCACCCCCCCCCCCCCCAGACGATCCCGCAGGTGAAGAAGCCGGATGTGGAGGTCCTGGCCTGGCATGGTTACAGGTGGTCTACGGTTGTGAGGCCGGTTGGACGTACTGCCAAATTCTCTAAAATGATGTTGGAGGCAGCTTATGGTAGAGAAACTAACATTACATTCTCTGGCAACAGCTCTGTTGTACATTCCTGCAGTCAGCATGCCAAGCTCCCTCAAAACTTGAGACATCTGTGGCATTGTATTGTGTGACAAAACTGCACATTTTAGAGTGGCCTTTTATTGTCCCGGGCACAAGGTGCACCTGTGTAATGATCATGCTGTTTAATCAGCTTGATCATGCTGTCTAATCAATGTTGATATGCCACACCTGTCAGGGTAAAAGCATCTGCTAAATGGCATATTATATATATATTATTATTATCTTGGCAAAGGAGAAATGCTCACTAACAGGGATGTAAACAAATTTGTGCACAACATTAGAGAGAAATAAGCTTTTTGTGCGTATGGAACATTTCTGGGATATTTTATTTCAGCTCATGAAACATGGGACCAACACTTTACATGTTGCGCTTATATTTTTGTTCAGTATATAATAAATAGAATGGACATTACTATTTAAAGCAAATGTCAAAATGTTTTTATGCCACACATCCATTTCTGATGAGTCAGTTTTCCTGCCTCAACAATAACACTTCATATCTATCATGACACTTCTACAAAGCCTAGCATGCACTTTACTGGGCTGCCCATGACAGATGAGGTCAGAGGAGTTTCAGATGAGGTGGACAGAGAGCCATATATATTCTTCCCTTTCTAATTCTATGAAGGGTGCTATCTGAAAGCGACAGGACTCAGGAAGTCTCTGTTCCCCTTCAGACTGTGATATTGGCATCTGTTGTTTTCAGGGGACTGAACTCATGTGCAGATGCCCGAGCCATAGAGAATGTGCTCACTTTTGGACACATGATCTGCAGTCCTTCTATTAAAAGCTTCTATGAATACATGTCATTCACTCCCCAACACTCCCCTTCCTGCAACCAAACAGCCTCAGAGACTCAGACACAACAAAACTAAACAGGAAAGGGAGAAACAAAACTCACATTGTGCCGAAAAACGTAGTTTGGAAATGGGTTTGTATACACAGTCCAGCCATTTTTGTAGACACTTAACTTTTTATTAAAGCAGTTTTTGTCTCAGTAATCTGTTCTCTGCCAAAATGTCTATGCTAGTGCTTCAGTGTTGACGTCACACACAGGAAGTTCATTAAACTGATAAGGCAGTGGAGCCAGAGGAGAGCATGGAGACTGGGGGAGGTGAGTTGGGAGCGTAGCAACACTAGAGTTGGAGGGGAAGGATAAGGTTGTTCATAATCTTAGCTCCAGGGTTCTCAGACGGGCTTGTAGGCTTGTTTGACTCAGATCAACACCATGGCTTTGCGTAGCAAACCATTTTGTCCAGTCTGACTGACATGGCAGACATTTTTTCTATCATATAGCTGGATATGTAGTGAATGTAGGTTAAATAAAGAACAGTGACAACCCACTGGGCAAAAACTGGTTGAATCAACATTGTTTCCACATAATTTTAACACCAACATTCAATGTGATGACATTTAATCAATGTGGAAAACTGATTGGATTTGCAAAAAGTCATCAACTTAAGGGAATTTCATATTTTTTCCACCCAACTTTTAATCTAAATCCAATGACATGGTTAAATTTTTTGTTGATTTCATGTTGATTTCATGTTAGTTGACAACTCAACCAAACGTAAATCAAAACTTGACATTGAAATGACGTCTGTGCCCAGTGGGGAGTTCTGATCAACTAGGAATTTGAACCATAGGCCTTCTAGTAACTATAGGAGTGGTAACTATAGCATGGATGCTGTAAACATAAATGTTGATTAACCTATAACAAATAAGGGTTCATTAAAACAATGTTTATAAATGCATTAAGACTATAAATGCATTCATCATGTATTGCACATAATGTAGCTCTTAACACTGATTCAATGCTGAAATAAATGATATTGCTTTGTTGTGTTGTGTAGGCCCATTATTACTCTCCCTTAAGTAACTCATTATCCACAAGTTATTACAGCCAGACACTAACAAGCTTGGCTGATCCTTGTTCCAGTTGACTGAATAGCTGGGTGTGTCCTCTCCTCTGTTTAGGTTTCATGTATTCTTTTAGCAGACCCTCTTTCAATCCAGGGTATATTGAGAGCATACAACCTGCGTTCAGCTGTTTGATGTCAGCTCACTGAAGCGAGATCAGCGCAGTCTAATCTGAGGGTGAATAAGTGGTCAAATAACCTCAGAATGACAACACTAACTAATTATGAGATAGAAAGTCATTAGTGCACAATGGAACAGAAACACATACAGCAGATTCACAGAATATCACACAAGAATGCACTGCATACAGAAACTTAAGTTAAATCTGAAAAAAAAATGTAAACGTGACGCTATTGATATAGATAGAAATTTAGGGGGACATATGCCAGTGGTCCCCAATGAGAATATGTAAACAATCAAAAACCATTGCGCAGTCGGCCTCTATTTGAGTTGAGCCAACTAAACCAAGATGTGTCAGGCAGGAAAGACTGTCCTGTGTGTTTTGCGACATCACAGGAAAGTCCCTTTGGACTGCCATAACAGAATTAGTGGTAGTCAGCACGTGGACATACACTGGGAGAACAAAGCCCTTTTGCCTTTGCTTGCTACACAATCGGTCTGCGGCAGCCCAGGATCTCGTTCAAGTTAACCCTGTGTCGTGCGTGAAGAGCGGAGGCTTAATGGCAGTCCCTCTGTTCTAGGAGAGGAGGAAAAGGGGGGCGGATCTTATTATGGGAGAGCGTGTGCTTGCTACTGTCCCCTGTAGCAGAGAGAGAGAGGCTGAGAGAGACAGAGCCCTGGTTAATAGGCCATAAACGATGCGCGTGTCTGTTGTCTCTCTCATTTCAGATGACATCAGCCTCATAGAATGCCAAAAAACGATATCTAATGGTTAATTAAATATCCTCAGAACGACCTTTGTGAACAAGCACAGTCACCAATCGCCATAGCACGTATGAGTGACAGTAAAAAGAGTGATGGAATAGCTACACTATGAAGTGTCGCAGCTTGATGAGATCATCAGTAGCAAGTAGCAACATGGACAGTCTCTGCCTAAACCTAACAAAAAGGAGTGAAGTTATAAAGGTATACACTGTCTAGACAAATAGATGTCCTAAGAGGAGATGGAGGATTACTAACAGAGATACCTAGGAAAGAGGGAGAGGCCTGGAGGGGAAGACCCACGAGAGCAGGAGGCTGAAACGAGTGAGGGAGAAAAAGAGAGACCTAAGCAAGAAATAAATGGGCCTGGGATGAAGGGGGAGGGGGGATGGAAAGAAAAGGCAGACAGATGGAGAAACGGATACAGGGGGAAGAGAGAGAACCCCAGAGAGAGGTAGAGAGATAGAGAGTGATGTGGCGAGGAAACAAAAGAGGAGAAAGAGAATACCTGACACAGCGAGAGAGCCTAGCAGGTAACTGGATTTCAGCGTGTATTGATGGAGGAACAAAGAAACAGAGACCAGACAAAGAACACAAAGAGAGATGGAGAAACTGGAGACACTGGGGAAGAGAACTACTGGATGTATTTAGAACGCTATCCTAAGGGTTATTAAATGTATCGGGAAAATACATTGAGTGAGTGGATCCATAGTTCTCATCTTAGTGTGTATGTGTGCATTCAATACGTGCATGCATGTGTTTGTGTGGCAGCAAAGGGGAGGTAGGGCTATAGTATCTTTGTGCTGTATGTGTGTGGTAGCGGAGGAAGGTGGTCATTATAATAGCTTGAATGTGTCCATCCTTTGCATGTTCCTGTGGGTGAGGAGACTACAGATGTATGATCTTAATTTGAGCCAGTTTGCTACACCAGGAAAAGAATCCTGCAGCAACAGGAAATGTGAATTATAATGTGGATTATAATTAATGGAAATATTTTGTAGGGGTTGATACATTTTTCATTAGGGCAAATCAAGTCTGACATTTTAAAGTGGAAATTACAAACTTTAGAAGCCTTTTTAAACCTTGAATAACGTACAAGTTTATTCTCAGCACCAAAAGAGTGATCAAATTAAGATCATGCATCTGTATCAGAGACAGATGGCATCCATCATGAGGCTTAGTACACTATGACCTTGATGTGAGGCGCGCCCACACAGCTCTGTGGGAAAGCTAATGTTTGCCCCCTAGTTAGCACCAGGCTGTCCCAGGGGCACATTAATTAATAACGAGTACAGCTACACACCCACACACACACATACAGACTTAGGATCATAATTTGATCACCCTGTTGCAGGAGAACTTTCCTGCAATGCAGGACATTTAAAACGTGTAATGTATTTGAGGTTTAAAAGGCTTCTGAAGTTTGTAATTTCCAATTAGAAATTTCAGACTTGATTTTCCCTTTGCGAAAAACATATCAACCCCTACAAAAATGTATATTCATTATAATCCACATAATAATTCACATTTCCTGTTGCTGTAGGATTATTTTCCTGCTGTAGCAAACTGGCTCAAATTAAGATCCTCCATCTGTACACACAAATACTTATGGTACAATTCCTTGCACACAGAAACAGTAGAGAGAGAGTTGTTGCACAATAGGAGTCCAGTGTTTTATGGTTACAACTATTTCCCCAAGACCTTATTTCTACTACTACACCATAAAATAACAGAGGCATCTTCAGCGGAAATAAGTTTTTCATAATCAATAAACTTATTTAATCCTATCTAAACTAATTTAAAGAGCATTGCTAACTATCAACTACAACTACAGGTCATAACATAAAATGGAACACTCTTGGTTTGTGTTAGCCTACTAAACAGAGGAATCTGGGTATTTAGGGTTACTACTGTTTTCACTGAAGTATATTCCAGTTTAGTGCACCTCTTCAATTCAAAATGATGATCCCTGAAATAAGAGTGCCTCTTTGGCCGTCTGTGATGAGGATGGAGAAGAGAGGAGAGCGAGCTCAGATGGTAGGCCAGGTCCTTTCAGCTCCAGCTGTGATAACTATCTATGCCCAGACAGTCATTTGAGCATGGTCAGAGACAGCCATCACAGGCTATGTGCTAATATTCATTTATAGTAGTGACGGGGAAAAAATCTATACAGTTACATATCGCAAAATACATTTTGGACAACATTATATTTGACTCCAGCCCTAATTTATAGTCTCCTTTTATGTATTTTCCACTGATAGGTATGACTAGATAGGTTTTCACTAGGAATCCTTATTTTCAGATCAGTGCTTATGAAAGCCAGGATAATGTGATGAAGCTACAGTATTTCAGTCTGTTGGGTGGTTACTGTAGCAGAGTCAACCCAGTAGCAGCCAGACTCAGGGAGAGTGTGAGGGGGGAACTGGGGATATTGACTGGGTCATCAGGTTCACACAGGGTGCTGTTTGTTTTAAGGATCTCTCTGATGAGTTCACTTCCTGTGACTCTGGCTTTAGTTAGTTTGGGATCCCCACCGACCCCCACTCAGTCACCTCTAGTGGGGGTTTCACAAAGGTGAAATGCTAAGACTCCAAAGAAAACACCTGTAATAGAATGCTGGCTATTGCAACACCCGAACCCCCTATACAATGTACTTTACCTACAGACTACTAAGCACCCCTCCACCTGTCCTTATTTCTCCTAAATGTTTTCTTTCCTCCCTCTCTTTTTTTCCTCCTTTGTAACCACTCGCTAGCCTGACAACTCAAACTGAATTATTTTGCTGCTCTATGATCGGAGAAGAAACGTTAGTGGGGCCATGGCGTTTGGCTGGAGCTATGTGGCTGAGTAACCAGGCAAACCTGTCCCTCTCCTCTTCCTCAATCTCTAATCCTCCTTCTCTCCTGCTCTCTCACTTTATCTCCTCCCTCCCCATGTGATCTGTCCATTCCCCTACCAGTCTAGTGAGCTGCTATGAGGTGAACCCATTGTCCGTTACCAGGCTGACTGGGAGAACGCTTTTACAGCCCCCTAAAGCAACACTGTTTATACAGGTGCAGTCACACACTGGTGACCACAATGCCAGTGTGTGTCTGTGTGTGTGTGTGTGTACTTGTGAGCTGTTGACAGAAGGTGAGATGGTGTGTCCATGTGTGTGTGATTACGTCTCTGTTGGGTGTTAAAGTGTGTATGGGGGCACCCTTTTAAGTGTTTAAACAGGCCTTAGCCTCATGGGAAGAACTTTCCATGTGTAGCGGTAACCCATGAACACAAGTGTTTGTGTGCGTGCATGTATGTGTGTTGTACAGTGCATGGTCTGTTTGTCTGGCTTTTCAGAGCTCTAGGGACAGTAAGGATCCTGTTACAGGCTAGTGTGTGACTGATGCTGACAAAGAGCCTCACCTGTCCCATTTGCCTCTCCCTCTCTCCGTTCCTCTTTCTAATTTACTTCTCATTCCTCTCATAGTACAACCTTGGAGAAAGCCATTGTGGAGATGTGTGTGTTGGTGAGGTGGGCAGAGAGGGAGGTACTGTATGTATGTATGTATGTATGTATGTATGTATGTGTGTATGTATGGAGAGAGGGAGAGAGAAAAAGAGAGAGGCAGATGGGACAGGTGAAGCGCTTTGTCAGCATCAGTCACACACTAGCCTGTAACCGGATCCTTACTGTCCCTAGAGCTCTGAAAGCACAGCAGTTATTATATCACTCTATTCGCACAAATACAGTGAAAAAACATGCTACATTTACCTACATATCCCTGAACCTCATTGGTCTGTAAAAACTTAAAATGTAAGAGTTGAAACCAAGTATGTTCCCCACCAAACAAAGAAAGCCCTTGTTCATTGATACAGGCCAATTGTCTTCTTGATGAGGTAATTCAGGTTATAGGATTTGAACTAGTAAATCGGATAACCAGTCAATAACCTTCAGCTGCTCCTTTCTACTCAGACCTCGCTTGGCCTACAGTCTATCTTTCATCCCAAACACACCTTTGCCCAATCCGAACCTTAACCATTATCCAGTAAGCCCTGGACCAGCTCTCCGTCTCTTTTCTCTCCATCGCCTCTCAATGACTTTAACACCACTTCTCACTCTCACTAGGGAGCAAGGGAACCTGTCCCGTGATGTTGATGTTCATTTCCCATTTTCTCTCCCTTTCCCTTTCTTCTCTCTTCCTCTGCCCTTAACCTTCCCTCTCTATTTTTCACATGGCTGAGCGGTTCAGGCCCATTAACTGAGCACTCCTTATCCCTGGGCCTGCAGACATATGACGCATGTCCACTGTATGAGTCTGCACTGAAGAATGGCCTCTACGGCACTGTCTGAAATGGAAGCTGAGCTAGGACTGGGCCCATATAAAATACCATGAATGGAACCAACAGGTCACCATTTAACCTTAATGAATAACGATTTGGAAGCCTACATGCCACTTTGACTAGGTAGAACATAATTGTTTATATCTTTTTGGTTTTAAGAGTACATAATGACATCCGCTCACTTGTGTTTCCCCACTTGTGTTGTTGTCTGTCAGCATGTCACATACAGATGTAGGATCTTAATTTGATCATTATTAAGTTGCTGAGAATTGTCCTGCACAACAGGAAATGCAAACTTGTAGTGTATTCGAGGTTTTAAAAAAGGGGGGGGGTCAGAGTGCAGTTTTCTGAGGTCACGTGATCAGGAAAAGGCTGTTTTGAAATGATGGAGTTTAAGGCCTTGGGTTTAAGGACAGAGCGCAGTGTGTCAGTCTGAGAACTGGTGTGTGTGCGTACATGCGTGCATGCATTTCTGTGTGTGAGAGTGAGTGTAGGTCTTCCATTTAGACTCCTAGCTATTGTTCGTGTAGGCACCAACCACTGGAGCACATAATGAGAACACAAAAGGCTGATCAAACAGACACGCTAGCACTCCCCTCCTGTCTCAAAACAGATCTACGACATCACAATGCCCAATACCCGCCTACCCATTGAGCAACCCACACAAATGAAATGTGAAATGTGATTACCAAAAAGTTACCGACTGACTCACCTCCTGTCTTTCTGACTCACCCAGACACTTTCAGCCTACGCCAACTACACATTTCATAATATTAGTCTTCCAGCTAAATGTAAAACTCTAATTTATGATTCGGCAATAACAAAGCCCTAAATATATAGAATATATCTAAAGCAACTTAGGTGTGCAGTGAGTTAGTGGCACAGCAATGAGGGAGAGATGATGTGAGAAAAGACCCCCAGTCAGAGTCATTCCCCAACTGGTACAATGGAGACCCTGTGACAACAGACAAGAGCGCTTCCTCCCTCTTTCTCACACGCACAATATCCTGCTCTATCATCCGCTATCCCTTCCCAACCTCTCCAATTCTCCCTCTCATTCCATCTCTTTCACTCAAACCCCTCTCATCTTCCCCCAGGGCTGTATATGTCACAATCCCTGCTCTGTCCTGCCCCACATTCTACCCAATGATGTGCAACTTTGCTGGGGTGCATAGGGTCCAATGAACAGCAATGGAACCCCCAAGAGAAAATAAAAGAGGGCTCAGTTAAGGGTTGGGTTGTGAAATGCATGAAACATGGGACTTTTTGGCTGATCTGAATGTATGCCAATGCCAAATCTCTTTCTTTCACACATACACACAGTCCAGAAGTGTGTGTATGTGTGTGCATTTGTCTGTGTATGTGTAGACATTGAGCCCTGGAGTATTTAATATGTGACTGTCTGGCGCTGGGAGTTTGTATTGGCATGTGGCTCTGTGTGACTATGCATGCCAGCCCTCATGCCTTTCCACCAGTGTCTGCTTGTTCTAGTGGGGGTGGGGGTCACGACACTGGGATGCTAAATTAGCTTTGGCCAAAAGGCTGAAATCCCACAGTCAGACGCAGAACACACACACACGTGTTCACATTCAAACAAATAAGTATGCATGCGCACACAGAAATCCCACACTCACTGACTCAGTGGGCATCATCAACCAACATTTCCCCTGAACACAATGACACACACACACAAACACTGGAATTTAAGTTAGTAATGTTGCCATTGCTGAATATGTTTTTCTACATTTGGATTTCTGAGTCTTAAACTCTATGCTCACAACAGCCCGACTTTCTCCACTATCCTGCTCTAACAAAACCTTCTCTTGTGGCCTTCTCCATTAAAGGTGTAACAAGCAATAGGCTACACAACACACTGACACTTGTGTTTTCATAGGAACTGTACACTTCCCTGTAAACATCTGAGCTCTGACTTCAACCACACACAACACACAAAGCAGTGAGATAAGTTATCATAGTATACACACAGACCAACCTCACAGTACACATGACACAGAGATAGTAACACACATTCACTGTACACACACACGTACAGTGAGGGAAAAAAGTATTTGATCCCCTGCTGATTTTGTACGTTTGCCCACTGACAAAGACATCATCAGTCTATGATTTTAATGGTAGGTTTATTTGAACAGTGAGAGACAGAATAACAAAATAATCCATAAAAACGCATGTCAAAAATTGTATACATTGATTTGCATTTTAATGAGGGAAATAAGTATTTGACCCCTCTGCAAAACATGATTTAATACTTGGTGGCAAAACCCTTGTTGGCAATCACAGAGATCAGACGTTTCTTGTAGTTGGCCACCACGTTTGCACACATCTCAGGAGGGATTTTGTCCCACTCCTCTTTGCAGATCTTCTCCAAGTCATTAAGGTTTCGAGGATGACGTTTGGCAACTGGAACCCTTCAGCTCCCTCCACAGGTTTTCTATGGGATTAAGGTCTGGAGACTGGCTAGGCCACTCCAGGACCTTAATGTGCTTCTTCTTGAGCCACTCCTTTGTTGCCTTGGCCGTGTGTTTTGGGTCATTGTCATGCTGGAATACCCATCTACGACCCATTTTCAATGCCCTGGCCGAGGGACGGAGGTTCTCACCCAAGATTTGACGGTACATGGCCCCGTCCATCGTCCCTTTGATGCGGTGAAGTTGTCCTGTCCCCTTAGCAGAAAAACACCCCCAAAACATAATGTTTCCACCTCCATGTTTGACGGTGGGGATGGTGTTCTTGGGGTCATAGGCAGCATTCCTCCTCCTCCAAACACGGCGAGTTGAGTAAATGCCAAAGAGCTCGGTTTTGGTCTCATCTGACCACAACACTTTCACCCAGTTCTCCTCTGAATCATTCAGATGTTCATTGGCAAACTTGAGACGGCCCTGTATATGTGCTTTCTTGAGCAGGGGGACCTTGCGGGCGCTGCAGGATTTCAGTCCTTCACGGCGTAGTGTGTTACCAATTGTTTTCTTGGTGACTATGGTCCCAGCTGCCTTGAGATCATTGACAAGATCCTCCCGTGTAGTTCTGGGCTGATTCCTCACCGTTCTCATGATCATTGCAACTCCACGAGGTGAGATCTTGCATGGAGCCCCAGGCCGAGGGAGATTGACAGTTATTTTGTTTCTTCCATTTGCGAATAATCGCACCAACTGTTGTCACCTTCTCACCAAGCTGCTTGGCGATGGTCTTGTAGCCCATTCCAGCCTTGTGTAGGTCTACAATCTTGTCCCTGACATCCTTGGAGAGCTCTTTGGTCTTGGCCATGGTGGAGAGTTTGGAATCTGATTGATTGATTGCTTCTGTGGACAGGTGTCTTTTATACAGGTAACAAACTGAGATTAGGAGCACTCCTTTTAAGAGTGTGCTCCTAATCTCAGCTCGTTACCTGTATAAAAGACACCTGGGAGCCAGAAATCTTTCTGATTGAGAGGGGGTCAAATACTTATTTCCCTCATTAAAATGCAAATCAATTTATAACATTTTTGACATGCGTTTTTATGGATTTATTTGTTGCTATTCTGTCTCTCACTGTTCAAATAAACCTACCATTAAAATTATAGACTGATAATTTCTTTGTCAGTGGGCAAACGTACAAAATCAGCAGGGGATCAAATACTTTTTTCCCCTCACTGTACATACAGTGCCTTGCAAAAGTATTCAACCCCCTTGGCGTTTTTCCTATTTTGTTGCATTACAACCTGTAATTTAAATGGATTTTTATTTGGATTTCATGTAATGGACATACACAAAATAGTCCAAATTGGTGAAGTGAAATGAAAAATATAACTTGTTTCAAAAAATGCTAAAAAAATCAATAATGGAAAAGTGGTGCGTGCATATGTATTCACCCCCTTTGCTATGAAGCCCCTAAATAAGATCTGGTGCAACCAATTACCTTCAGAAGTCACATAATTAGTTAAATAAAGTCCACCTGTGTGCAATCTAAGTGTCACATGATCTTAGTATATATACACCTGTTCTGAAAGGCCCCAGAGTCTGCAACACCACTAAGCAAGGGGCACCGCCAAGCAAGCGGCACCATGAAGACCAAGGAGCTCTCCAAACAGGTCAGGGACAAAGTTGTGGAGAAGTACAGATCAGGGTTAGGTTATAAAAAAATATCAGAAACTTTGAACATCCCACAGAGCACCATTAAATCCATTATTAAAAAATTGAAAGAATATGGCACCACAACAAACCTGCCAAGAGAGGGTCACCCACCAAAACACACAGACCAGGCAAGGAGGGCATTAATCAAAGAGGCAACAAAGAGACCAAAGATAACCCTGAAGGAGCTGCAAAGCTCCACAGCGGATATTGGAGTATCTGTCCATAGGACCACTTTAAGCCGTACACTCCACAGAGCTGGGCTTTACAGAAGAGTGGCCAGAAAAAAGCCATTGCTTAAAGAAAAAAATAAGCAAACACGTTTGGTGTTCTCCAAAAGGCATATGGGAGACTCCCCAAACATATGGAAGAAGGTACTCTGGTCAGATGAGACTAAAATTGAGCTTTTTGGCCATCAAGGAAAACGCTATGTCTGGCGCAAACCCAACACCTCTCATTCCCCCGAGAACACCATCCCCACAGTGAAGCATGGTGGTGGCAGCATCATGCTGTTGGGATGTTTTTCATCTGCAGGGACTGGGAAACTGGTCAGAATTGAAGGAATGATGGATGGCGCTAAATACAAGGGAAATTCTTGAGGGAAACCTGTTTCAGTCTTCCAGAGATTTGAGACTGGGACGGGGGTTCACCTTCCAGCAGGGCAATGACCCTAAGCATTCTGCTAAAGCAACACTTGAGTGGTTTAAGGGGGAAAATGTAAACGTCTTGGAATGGCCTAGTCAATACCCAGACCTCATTCCAATTGAGAATCTGTGGCATGACTTAAGGATTGCTGTACACCAGCAGAACCCATCCAACTTGAAGGAGCTGGAGCAGTTTGCCTTGAACAATGGGCAAAAATCCCAGTGGCTAGATGTGCCAAGCTTGAATAGTGAATAGTTATGCATGCTCAAGTTCAATTTATTGTCTTATTTCTTGTTTGTTTCACAATTAAACATATTTTGCATCTTCAAAGTGATAGGCATGTTGTGTAAATCAAATGATCCAAACCCCCCAAAAATCCATTTTAATTCCAGGTTGTAAGGCAACAAAATAGGAAAAATGCCAAGGGGGTGAATACTTTCGCAAGCCACTGTAGATACATGTGCATGCTGATGGTTCAGGTTCCTCCTGATCATAAGATAAAATGTGTGTGTGCATGCACATGTATCTACAGTGGCTTTTCCTATTTTGTAAGATAATTAATTAAAACTGCTGCAATAATGATAGGCATAAAGCATGAGGATCATATTACACCTGTATAACCTGTCACAAACCAAGAACACAAGCCAACAGGTCATACACAACCTCAGCTGGGGAGGGGGGTGGTTAGACAGGCTAAATGAGAGAGGAAGGATATGTACTATTTCCATGTTCTAAGACTACAAAATGTACCCAAAATATTTAATGCATTAAAATTATACTCAGAGGAGTTTGTTAAAGCTAAGACCTGGACCAGATCTGGATCCAAAGTGGTGCAGAAGAGAAGGTTGATGAGTAAGGGAATTGTACAGATAATGTGGACTAAATGGATGTTAAACTTGTAGAAATGTTTCTGATTTAAAACAGGTGTGAAGGGACAGTAAACAACATGACCACAACTGTTTAGTAGAACTCAGATACACAAGACAAGGAATGATCTGTAAACTAACACAAACACATTCAACTTTCTGATCTTACAGCCATACCATACACTCATAGAAAAAATGGTTATTCGGCTGTCCCCATAGGATAACCCTTTTTGGTTCCAGGTAGAACTATTTGGGGTTCCATGTAGAACCCTCTGTGGAAAGGGTTCTACATGGAACTCAAAAGGGTTCTACCTGGAACCAAAAAGGGTTCTTCAAAGGGTTCTCCTATGGGGACAGTCGAAGAACCCTTTTAGGTTCTAGATAGCACCATACTTGTATTATGGCAATTTGGATATGTCAGTATCTGTGTCTGACCTAGTACTCTGCAGCACATGATGGCAACACACATCCACAACTGTGCTATAGTTCAACCTTGTCACTTTCAGAGCGCTTGATACAATTACTGCGAAACTAAAACAATGTATCTTTATCATCATGCTGCAGCAAGCAAATCACATGACGAAGACAAACAACAGAGCCCGGGAGACGTTATAACAAATCCAATAATTATAAGAATAGGCTATAGGCATCCTCTGTAGCTCAGCTGGTAGAGCACGGCGCTTGTAACGCCATGGTAGTAGGTTCGATCCCCGGGACCACCCATACACAAAAATGTATGCACGCATGACTGTAAGTCGCTTTGGATAAAGCGTCTGCTAAATGGCATATTATTATTATCTCTTTGACGTATACCGTTAAAGTATTTGCAGAAAACAGTTGCACAATATTCATTTTTGAATACGTGTCATGTGTCTAATAGCATAACTGCATCATATTGCAATTACTCTTCGATTTATTATTGATCCGTAATATTCCGTATGTCCATGACTTGACCAATGACACACACACACACACACTTGCAGTTTATCCCCCCTCCCCCAAACGATTTCCTCTATCTCCGACAACGTGTTCGGTGTCTCAAGCTTTGGCTACTGTGCCGCACTATGCAACCCTTTTGCCAAGCTATCTGGTTTTCTATGATAAGCAACGGGCGTGACAAACATTGACAAAGTAGACAAAATCATTAGCCATAATACTAGTCTAAATCATTATTTAAGGTTGTTTCATTACATTGCCAGTTGCCACCATACAAAGCAGGAGCCAAAGGGAGCCCCCTCGTTTCCCACACTCATTTTGGTATACCCGGAATAAGTAAATGGGGGATTTCCAAGTCATTGCTGTATTTTACTGTAAAGATATCATTATCTATTTAAATAATAAACAAATGTAGGCTATTATAATGTTAGAATAACCCATGTTAGAGAAGTATTGATATAGGCTACTAGTGGCCTACTACCTTTTAACAAATTGTTATTGAAAATGTAAATGTATTATCTATGCTATTGAATACTTTATATATCCTTGACTATTCAGACTCACCCGTAAATTGATTTCTTTCATTCTCTCTTGACGCGTTTTTGGCAGCGGTTCAGTGACACGGGACATAACGAGGAGGGATCAACAGAGAATGATCCTCAATTTAAATCAAAGTTGATCTCCTATCCTTCTCTTTCACTTTATTACAATATTGTCATTAACGTTGATAAAATCCCAGTTTGATATCTCCAGTGGAACAGCCGGCGTCAGATAATAGCGCATGGAAGGCGAATCCGTTAACTTCTCTCCATATGTCGGAGTACGCGCCTCGATGAACAACTGAATAGTTTCCCATGCAGGAAATTCGGACTCCGCACTCCGAAGGAGGAGCGAACATTTTTAAGCCGCACCTCTGAATGCGGGGCTATTCAGAGCAAATATCCCCTTTCATTATTTTCACCAACCACAGATGAGTATTGAGCACTTAAACGCCCACTGCGTAAAGAGACGTAATCAAAAGCCAATAATCCGATTGGGGCTATATTTTTTTAACCACACCTCTAGAGTTGAAGATGTGGTTGCTTGGAGTGTAAACCTAGGCTTCATTTTTAGGGGTTCGCTAAATGAGTTGTGCCCCTGTACAGTCTATGGTTGCCCCCTATGTTTTACTGTACATTCACAGCACATTTCAGATAGTAGTTGTTTGAAACCTCAATTATTAAGCTGCGCTACTTGAGCCACATAATGTGAGTTTGCCTGTTGACGTGGCAAAAACATAATTGTGAAAACCTCCCATTTGGGCAATGCATGGGAGAGGTACCATCTGTGGGGAAGTGATGCCTTGAAGGCAAAATGTGGACTGGAAAAGGTAAAGGTGAATGTATTTGGGAATATAACAAGGAAAATATAATAATAGTAAAGGAATAGAGGGAATGTTACGATGGAGAGAAGGAAAAGAGGGAGAAGGGGAGGTTAAACAAGGAGGCACTTAAGTGTGGCCGGGGGCTAAATTTAGAGAGCAAGGAGAGAGGAAAACGCCCAACCATGCACCCACAGCCAATGGACCTCTGTACCACTCTGTTCTCCAAACTGCAATATCACACGATTCATTCTCTCTAACAGGACTGTGCCTGTGTGACCTTGCCTCTTCATCCTCCCACTCATTTTCAGTCTCTTTCTCTGCTTTCAACACAATTTTTATTTTACTGGACAGTCCCCCTCTCCACCTCTCCCAGCATGCACTATGCATTATCAGTCTCTGTTTCTCTTTCTTCCTCCTCTCTCATTCAGTTTAGGGCTATCTGCATCCTTCCTTCTCTACTGTGATCCTCTCCAGCTCCTCCTCCGTCTTATCAGGTCGTCATCCTCTCTTCACTTCCTGAGTCCTCATCTGATACCAATTGCCCTCCGACATGGTCAAACACACACACACACACACACACACACGTGCGTACATGAGTGTGTGTGAGACTGCATGCATGCGTGTGTGTGTGCGTGCGGGCGTGTGTTGCCTGGCAGCACTTGAGTGGTATGATATGAGATAACACACAGGTGTTGGATACAGCACAAGTCTTCTATTGAGCATAGTCATCCAACATAACACACACACACACACACACACAAGTCACCAAGTGACACTGTCAAACACTAACCCTCTGAAGAGCTATTGTGAGGGAGACAACAACGCCTTACATTACGGAGTGAGTGAGAGAAAGAATGTGTGTGTGTGTGTGTGTGTGTGTGTGTGTATATGTGTGTGTATGTTAGAGAGAGAATGAGAAAATGTGTAACAGCGTGATGAGAGGGCAACAGTCTTCCCTTTCAAAACAGAAAAGAGGAGCATGTCATTTAGCGAAAGAGTCCTCATAAACAGTTATAAGCATCTATAACATGACATCACTCTTCGCACAAGAGTTTCCGACATGATGAATGGAAAATAAAGAGAGCGAGTGATAAGGACAGTGATGATAGGGGATGGACAGAGGAGCGAGACGAAGAGCAGTTAGTAGTGAACATGTTGGTATGATAGGATATTAGAAGATATGAAAAGGATGTGGTGAGATAGAAGGGCAGCTTTAATCAGGCAGGGTATATTTTCTTGGCTAATACTCTGGCCCTCCGCAGGCTTCTTTATGGGTTTCATATCCGCTGTTCTACCTGCCTCAGTTTGTTTAAACTCCTACTACCTCAGAATGGAAATGTGGAATAGGGGGAGAGAAAAGTGGAAAAGAGAGAGAGAGAGAGAGAGAGATGGAAAGAGGGAGGTCGAAGGGGTGGGATAAAGAGTGGTGAAGAGAGAAAGTGGAGAGAGATGATCAGACACTGTAGAGGAGAGGGAGAATAGAAAATGATGGAACGAGGGGGAAGAAGGGGAAATATGAAAGGGTGAAGAGAAAAGCAAAGGGAGAGAGATGGAGAAGGGACGGCAGAGAAGAATAACAGAAATGGGTGCAAGAGAGAGAGAATAAGCCGAGAAGGGGAGGCATTGAGAGCAAGGGAGGAAAATGGGGTGAAATTGAGACAGATGAACGGAGGAGTGGGGGCGGAGTGATGGAGAGAGAGAGGGGGCGGAGTGATGGAGAGAGTGGGGGCGGAGTGATGGAGAGAGAGAGGGGGCGGAGTGATGAGAGAGAGAGGGGGTGGAGTGATGGAGAGAGAGGTGGCGGAGTGATGAGAGAGAGAGGGGGCGGAGTGATGAGAGAGAGAGGGGGCTGGGGGAGAGAGGGATAGTGGAGGAGAAAAGCCGGCTTGCTGATGCAATCCTGCCACCCGAAGCAGTAACTGCCCAGCTGGGATAGAGAGAGAGAGATTGAGCTAATGGTGAGAGAGAGCGGGGAAAAGAGAGGGGGAATTAGGGATGAAGGGAAATAGAGGGGTGAAGGCTAAACTTTGGCCAAGAGCTATTAACTACAAATTATTAATTTATTTTTACGTAATACTACTAAGTGCATTCACTGTTAAACATAGAGAGACACACATAACGCCAATAAAATTATGCTGAGCACACACACTTTCTTTCTCTCTCTTTGGGACACAGTGAACACACACCAATAAAACCAAGACACATTTACATTTACGTCATTTAGCTGACGCTCTTATCCAGAGCGACTTACAAATTGGTGCATTCACCTTATACACATGTTGTCCAGATGTGTTTGCTCTTAAGCGAGGTATGTGTCTGTCTACAGACATAACTTCCTCCTACTCCACTACTCAATATATACTGAACAAAAATATAAAACTCAACATGTAAAGTGTTGGTCCCATGTTTCATGAGCTGAAATAAAAGATCCCTGAAATTTTCCATATGCACAAAAAGCTTATTTCTCTCAAATTTTGTGCACAAATTTGTTTAGATCCCTGTTAGTGAGCATTTCTCATTTGCCAAAATATTCCATCCACCTGACAGGTGTGGTATTTCAAGAAGCTGATTAAACAGCATGATCGTTACACAGGTGCACCTTGTGCTGGGTACAATAAAAGGCCACTCTAAAATGTGCAGTTTTGTCACACAACGCCAAAGATATCTCATGTTTTGAGGGAGCATGCAATTGTCATGCTGACTGCTGGAATGTCCACCAGAGCTGTTGCCAGAGAATTGAATGTTCATTTCTCTACCATAAACATCGTTTTAGAGAATTTGGCAGTACGTCCAACCAGCCTCACAACTGCAGACCACTTGTTACCACGCCAGCCCAGGACCTCCACATCCAGCTTCTTCACCTGTGGGATCGTCTGAGACCAGCCACCTGGACAGCTGATGAAACTGAAGAGTATTTCTGTCTGTAATAAAGCCCTTCTGATTGGCTGGGCCTGGCTCCCCAGTGGGTGGGCCTGGCTCCCAAGTGGGTGGGCCTATGCCCTCCCAGGCCCACCCATGGCTGTGCCCTTACCCAGTCATGTAAAATCCATAGATTAGGGCCTAATACATTTATTTCAATTGACTGATTTCCTTTTTTGAATTGTAACTCAGTAAAATCTTTGAAATTGTTGCATGTTGCGTTTATGTTTTTGTTCAGTGTAGTATAAGACACATTTGTACAGGTACACTCTTAGAACAAAAAGGTGCTATCTAGAACCTTAAAGGGTTCTTCGGCTGTCCCCATAGGGGAACCCTTTGAATAACCTTTTGGGTTACATGTAGAACCCTTTCCACAACCAAAAAAGGGTTTTACCTGGAACCAAAAAGGGTTCTCCTATGGGGACAGCCGAATAACTCTTTTGGAACCGTTTTTTCGAAGAGTGTATGAATAACAGACTTGTGATCTTGTAATGTGTTCTGTTCTCAGCTCCCTCCAGTCTGAAAGACTGCATCGCAGTGCTAGCTGTGCCACTAGAGATCCTGGTTCGAATCCAGGCTCTGTCGTAGCCGGCCGTGACCGGGAGACCCATGGGGCGGCGCACAATTGGCCCAGCGTCGTCCAGGGTAGGGGAGGGAATGGCCGGCAGGGATGTAGCTCAGTTGGTAGAGCATGGCGTTTGCAACGCCAGGGTTGTGGGTTCGATTCCCACGGGGGGCAGTATGAAAAAGAAATAAAAAAGAATGTATGCACTCACTAACTGTAAGTCGCTCTGGATAAGAGCGTCTGCTAAAATGACTAAAATGTAAATGTAATGACATGTTATCATTATGAGAGTACTGGACTTAATCTAAAGCCATCAGATGTCTCTGTCTAACACATATAGCCAGATCAACCAACTCTATATAACACTGAGGTCAGTAGAAATACAGCCAGTCCTGTAGACACACAGCAGACGCACACAGGACTGATCCACATTCCAGAGTAGACTCCTCTGCATGCTGACTTCTTGAGACGTCACGTGTTATAGTGAGAGAAACTGAGAGAGACAGAGGGAGAGAGAGTTCATAACTGCTGTAGAGAGGAAGGGTCTGGAAAAGTGAGCTCAGTCGCTCTCTTTCTTTCTGACTACTGTTTTCTCTCTCTCTGTTGGGTTTCTCCCTTATTTGTCTGTCTGTCTGTCTGTCTGTCTGTCTGTCTGTCTGTCTCTCTTATGTCCTGGAGTCCAGTAGCCACTAAACACACAGCACCAAGGGTGTGGACAAACCTCACATACCTGGTTACACCACACACACACACACACACACACACACACACACACACACACAGGATGGATGTTGTCACAGACCAGAAATAGCTCCGTCAAACAGGGCTAGCAGCTATCTGTCTCTAACAGGCCTACTGAGTCTGAGGCGATGATGTCATTGCGTAAATGAACTGCTGATCTTCAAAATCACAGCCACGCCCCTGTGACATTACTGGGACTTCTTATCAGTTGAGATGGAGGGCACAATCTGGCAACACCCGGGATAAGGACCTCTGAGGAATCTGGCAACCCAGTGGGTCTTAAATAAGGGACTTAGTCTAACGCAAGAGTGGTCAGAGGGGCTGGTAGGGCTTTTATTTTTATAATATATATTTTATTTTATTTATTAAACAATATACAGACATCAACTTAATGTAGACAGGGTATTACATGTCAAAAGAAAATATAAATGTGTCAAAGTTTGATGGTGCGTACTGCTCTTTGTTCGGGCTTATTAGTAGGACACTAAATTGTAATCTTGTGTAATTGCATCAGATGCTTGATACTAGTTATGATACGTCCGTCTGTCCACGAGATATTAGTAGGACACAAATAACAAACATACAAGAACCCCAGCTGTCCCCAAGTTCAGTTCAAGTGTGGAATGCCTAAATCAGCATCCTGCTGAGGGCCACAGTGCTACTTATTCCTCTTCACTGGAAACTTCTCATATCCAACACACAGAACAGAGTCTCCCCCTGCTGTTTAAAGATTGTCATTACAACAAAGACCCCCCCCCCCCCCACACACACACACACACACACTGCAAACATTGCCAACCCACTAGTACAAACACTTAAAAATGTTCTTCCAGAAATCAAGAGCATGTTGCAATTCAGCTGGCCAGATGTCGTCATCAATAATCTAAGCAGCACAAGAGAGAGAGCCTCACCCAACATAATTAATAACACTGTTGTACTGAACGACTACTGTTGTGGTTACTGCTTTGACAACATTGTTGTACCTATACCATTGCTGTACCATTGTGTTACAGTCTTGGCAAACAGCATATGTGTTGAATTGGAGGGCCTGGCCCTGGTTGTGGTTAACTGATACTGGGGGTGGTTCACAGCTGAATCTAAATAAAGCAGATACTGTAACTTCCTCTCTGGGGTTCACTGCTGGGAATCTACACTGGAGGGGAAGCTAGCCTACTATCAAACTCCAACTCTCTGTCCTCAGAGACGGTTCTACTCTCTGCTCAAGTACTCTACTGCATAGTGACAGCTGTGACAGTGTCACATCCACATGCACGCACAAACACAGAGAGACACTGAAACACACACCCCACACTCTCTTTCTCTCTCTCTTTCTCACTCTCTCACCTTGCGCTGGCCGGCCATCTTGCGCAGGAAGCTGAAGGTGCGCCCCAGAGGGCTTCCCGTCTTCTCCCCCCTCTCCTCCCCGGGGGGAGCACCCCTCTGTTCCTCCGTCCTTCTCTCCTCCCTCCGCCTCTCTCTCTCTCCGTCTAGCCGCTCCCTCTCTTCTTGCCCCCACAGCTCACCAAGCTCCGCATCCACACTGAGAAAGAGGTAAAGAGAAACATCCTTGCATAAGATGGGACGAGTTTCCTTTCAGCCTAGCTCAGAGGAAAAGGTGTGTTACTATGGGAATGTGTGTCAAAAAGCAGTCAGTGACAGATGAGATGAGATCATGTGCTCTATAGGGTTGTGAGTGAACAACTGTCATCAGGAAGAGAGAGAGACACAACTCACCTCTGTGTGGAACCCCCAAATACAGAGCCCAGGGAAGACTCTGTGTGAGAGAGAGAGAGAGCGAGATAGAGCGAGAGAGAGACAGAGAGAGCGAAAGTGAAAGACAGATAGATACAGAGAGGAAGAGAGAGGCAGAAAGCAGAAACAAACTTAGTCATCCCAATACCTCAAAACCATCCATCCATACATACAGACCTAAGATCCCCGACAGATTGAAGTGCATCGCCTGATAAGTGACAAACCTCTCTCTCTGCTCTGCAGCTTCTTGGCAAACACAGCTAATCCAAACGATGGGTGAGACCAAGAGTTAACAAACACATGAAGAAAGAGAAGTACGAAATAACAGAAGACAGTTGATTAAAGACCATCAAGGAGTGATTAAAACGATCTCTGCTGATGCCGTGGAATGAAAGGATGAATACAGAACATGCAAAGGGAGAAATGGAGAGAGCGAGAGAAGAGATAGGAGAGCCTGAGAACACAGCGCTTTCTGTTCAGTGGCTAACGACAGCAGCAGCAGCCCCCAGTGAGTACAAACACAGGAAGAAGGCTTCCGCATAGCTGCACACAGCTAGGAACACACACACACACAAACATCTGCCCTTCAAACAGTCAGGAGAGTCCCCACACACTCACAAATGAAGAGTCCTACTGTCCTACCTTGGTAGTGGCGTTGGGAGGTGGAATTGGAGTAGGAGCGATGATGAGACTGATGCTGGTGGTTTTGTGAGTGTGTGTAGGGGTGTGTGTGAGGTGTCTGAGAGTGTGTATGAGTGTGTGCATGGGTTGGAGGGTGGAGGTTGGCGTTGGGTAGCTGGCGCAGACTGGGACTGGCACACAGGGAGGGAGCGGAGGCACTGAAGCCCTGCAGCTGAGACGACTGCTCCTAACACACCACAGACAAGAGACAAGGGTCACAGTGTGTCAGAAAGAGAGAGAGAGAGAGAGAGAGAGAGAGAGAGAGAGAGAGAGAGAGAGAGAGAGAGAGAGAGAGAGAGAGAGAGAGTCACTTGAGTGTATGAGAAGCTCTTTCCATAATAAACAAAGACAAGAGCATCAGTGAGTGGCTGTGTGTATTTGCAACAAAATAACCCAAGACGCGCTGCCACAGCTTGCATGAGACGTGTGCATGTGACTGTGTGTGTGTGTGTGTGCTCTAAATAAGATTACTTTATCTCCAGTCTTCCATCTTCATTCATATTAGAAAATTATATTTATCATACACTCACACACACACGTAAAATAAGACGTCATTCACAGGATAATTAATCTGATGCTTCAATCCCAACAGTCTGGACTTAGCCTCACCTCCAATGGGGAGAAGAGCTGGGTCTGGCAGCCTGCCTCCTCCTCTGTGAGTGACAGCAGGGAGCCCAACTCCTGGCCATAGGAAGTGATGGGGGCTCGGCGAGGGTCCCACCCCCCTCTGCTGGACCCCTCCAGGGCCCCAAGGAGCACCTGCTCCATCTCTTCTGTGTCAAAACCCTCCATACTCACACTGGGGGAGAGAGGGAGAGAGGGAGGGTAGCGTCACAGTCGAGTAGAGAGGAGAGGAGAGGAGAGGAGAGGAGAGGAGAGGAGAGGAGAGGAGAGGAGAGGAGAGGTCTAGTGGTGAAAGGAGCAGTCAGTCATCCTGCTGTCACTAAAGGCTACTGTTAGAGGATGGCACAACTCAATACTGTCATGAACGCAGGGAGCCCGGTCTGTGTGTGTGATTCTGTGTGTGTGTGTGTGTGTGTGTACGTGCATGTATGTGAGTGAGGCTGTAGCTCTGTGATTTGACTCTCTTCTTGTTTTTGAGAGTACGTTGTGTTGATGACCTGCCTTTATTCGCTGCCGGCTGCACTTATACTTCTGCTTCGTCTCTTTCCCTCCCCCTCTCCTCCTTTCTCTCGAAAATATTATGTTCAAATCCATTTGCATGTCAGATAAAACAAAATTGTAGCCTGTGTCCGTAAAACGTATATAGGTTCAGAACTTTTGTGAAACAGCACAGTTAAAAATATGGCAAATAGAAATCAAACTGGATGGTCTTCAGAAATAGATGGGAGGGGTTGAGGGTAGCGGAAGGATAGGAGTAAAAACAAACAAAAGAGAACTATTGTAAAATAGACTGTGTCCGTAAAATATATATAGTATGTATAAGCTGGAAGTAGAAGCCTAAGTGTTGTTGTTCATTAGTTTACTCCAATCAGGGGAGGGGTGGTAGGGTTAGGGGAAAATATAAAAGAAGAAGAAAAAGAAGAAGAAAAAATAAAATTGTAGCCAACATCTTGGATAAATGGGTGGAAAAAAGAAGGTTAGATAAAGGATAGATAAAGACAGGGAGAGAGAGAGAGAGGGACAAGCTACAGGAAAAGAGAAAGAGAACATTGCCATGCTCAGTGAATTAGGAGCAGAAGAGATTAGCCAATAAGAGAGAAGGAGAGAGCCAGCTAAAACAGCACTGATAAGAACGCAAGCAGTTAGAGCAGGAATGCCAGAGATAACAACAGCATTGACTATATGTGTGAGAAGTTATATACGGGTAGCACTGGTCTTAGATCAGCCATTCCCTAAAACAAATATTAGAACAGGGCTAGGAGACTCCTACACAGTTCACTCCCAAATTCCCGCAGCCCTCCAGGGACATGGCTGAGTTGCAAGCTGTGCATTTAACTCAATCACTATCTCACTCTCAAATCAAATCAAAATCCAATTTTGTTTGTCACATGCGCCGAATACAACTGGTGTAGACTTTACCATGAAATGCTTGCTTATGAGCCCTTCCCAAAAATGCAGTTAAAATATTATAATAAAAATAACATAGTAACATAATAAGAATCAAATAAAGTAGACAAATTGAGCTATATAAAAGGGAGCACCAGTACCAGATCAATGTGCAGAGGTACAAGTTATTTGAGGTAGATATGTACATGAAGGCAGGGTAAAGTGACTTGGCATCAGGATAGATAATAATAAGAGTAAAATAAAGAACAGAGTAGCAGCAGCAAATGATGAGTGTAAAAGTGTGTGTGTGTGAGTTTGCGTGTTTGTGTGTGTAATGTGTATGTATGTGTGTTGTGTCGGTATGCGTGTGTGTGTTATGTGTGTGCGCATGTAGTGTGTGTGAATATGTGTGGGAGTGTCAATGTAGTGTGAGTGAGTAACTGATGTCCAGAAGTGCTTGGCAGTCATGTGATAATAGTATGAACTTTCTGTACAAAAAAGGTCAAGATAAACACGATAAAAGTCACTATATAGCAAAGTTGGGTTGGAACTCATAAGATGTCGCCCTCCTCCATCGGCACCATCTTGTCAGCCTCTACCCTCGACACTGATGTGAGGTCAGTTTTGGGTTTCCCCGCAATTTGTAGTCTTGGTGACCAATGGACTAGTAAGTATTGGTCGTTAGTGCGCCCCCTACCTGCGTTGCTGGTACTGCGGGGGGCAGCCATACATCATGGCTCCAGGCTGCCAGCTGTGCCTGTGGAGGTGGTCCAGAGTGTGTGTGAGACAGGAGGAGGAGGGGGTCCGACGTAGTGTCACCCCTCCAGAGGAGGGAGAGGAGGGAGGAGAGGGGCAAGGGGAGGAGGGTGGGGGGGCCGGACAGGGGACGCAGCGGCCTCCCAGATATGTCGGGGAGCCTGGGAGACGAGGGGAGTGAGGAGGTGTGGCGATCATCTGGAGGAGAGAGGAAGGGAGAGGAAGGGTGAGGGAGAGAGAGAGAGAGAGAGAGAGAGAGACAGACACAAGGAGGAAGTGTGTGTGAGAGAGAGAGAGAGAGAGAGAGAGACACACACAAGGAGGAAGAGAGAGAGAGAGAGAGAGAGAGAGAGAGAGAGACAGACACAAGGAGGAAGTGTGTGTGTGAGAGAGAGAGAGAGAGAGACAAGGAGGAAGTGTGAGAGAGAGAGAGAGAGAGAGAGAAGGAGGAGGAAGTGTGAGAGAGAATGGACAGAGGTTATGGAAAGGCCTTTATTCATACTTTCACTGCAATTCATTATTTACAAAATGCATCTCATGGCAGCTACAGAATCAACTATTAGATGATAATTACAACTTAGTACATGTTAGACTTTGAGGAGGAGTTCAAAGGTTTAAGTTGCTCCTAAATTGTTGACTCACTCTGTGGTTTGCATGTTTGACTTGTTATGCTGTCATGGAAACAACATGAGGTCAAGTCAAAACAAAAAGATACCGCACCTAATGCGCTTGAGAGAAAAGGTGAAAGCACAAATACAGCCACATCATGTTTCAACCTTCTGTATTTTACAAGAATAATGTGTAACGTTTGATTCATAGATACCACACTCTCATTGACATCACTGTCCTAAACACCTAGAATGACAATAAGAAGGATTAAGACCTAAAGATTCATTAAGATGATCTGCATTGGGAGCCAAATGAATAGCTGTGTGTCAAATGCCTGGAACTGTTGCCTACTTCCTGGTCTGTTTTATGATGTAATCATAACTTCTTCTTTATTCTAGCTGAGCATAAACAAATGTAAAATGGAATCCATACCATGTGTATGAGAGTAGGACTGTGCTCAGAGCCCATTGAATGATGTAGTCACAGCACCCTCTAAAGGTGATGTCTTGTCAAGGCCATGGACGTCACACTCTCGATAGGCCTCCTTTCGATGACAGAAAAATGAAACATTTAAATATTAAATATTGAATCCTTAGTGAGTGGTGTGTGTGTGTGTGTGTGTGTGTGTTGCATGCCTTTGAGAGCGAGAGACGAGAGCAGTAGGGAGGCTGTATACTTAATACATTCCTTAAACCATGTGTAGTGTATCATGCTTCATGTAATGAGGTTTAGATAACACTGATACAGACTTCAGCCCTGCATGGTACAGTACAGAACCACACCCCGACACCAGTGGTGTAAAGTACGTTTTTTGGGGTATCTGTACTTCACTATTTATATTTTTTGACTACTTTTACTTCACTACATTCCTAAAGAAAATAATGTACTTTTTACTCCATACATGTTCCCTGACACCCAAAAGTACTCGTTACATTTTGAATGTTTAGCAGGACAGGAAAATGGTCCAATTCACACACGTATCAAGAGAACATCCCTGGTCATCCCTACTGCCTTTGATCTGGCGGACTCACTAAACACAAATGCTTCATTTGTAAATGATGTCTGAGTGTTGGAGTGTGCCCCTGGCTATCCATAAATACCAACAAATATTGTGCTCTCTGGTTTGCTAAATATAAGGAATTTGAAATGATTTATACTTTTACAGTTGATACTTAAGTATATTTTAGCCATTACATTTACATTTGATACTTAAGTATATTTAAAACCCAATACTTTTAGACTTTACTCAAGTAGTATTTTACTGGGTGACTTTCACTTTTACTTGAGTCATTGTCTATAAAGGCATCTTTACTTTTAGTCAAGTATGACAATTGGGTAATTTTTCACCACTGCACCACACTGAGGACCACCCTGACACACACACGTGAGGACTTCAGCGTGTGTGTCTGCATGCGTGTGTGCTTGCTCGTGTCCCCTGTAGCTCAGTTGGTAGAGCATGGCGCTTGCAACGCCAGGGTTGTGGGTTCGTTTCCCACGGGGGGCCAGTATGAAAAAATGTATGCACTCACTAACTGTAAGTCGCTCTGGATAAGAGCGTCTGCTAAATTACTAAAATGTAAAATGTGTGTTCTCGTATGTGCTTTCCTATGTGCGTTACTGAGTGAAAGTGAATATGTGTGACTGTGAGCATGAGTTGAGGGACTGAAAACAAGAGTGATTAAATATACATGTGCCATTAGGTGATTGAGTGCATTAACAGACAGGTGCATCCCTCTGCATGGGCTAAAGGTAGGTAATGATGTCACTGTGCCTACCTGCCTTATCTTCTTCTCCCTATTCATATTTTAGCTCTCTTCCATTTCTCACATTCCTCTCCATTCGTCTGCCTTTTCCACAACTTTTGAGAAAACTGTTTTTCTTTTGTCAAACCAAAAGGTCTTAAAGGAATTCTTTGGGATTTTGGCAATGATCACAGAGTCAGATGAACTTATGGATACCATTATTATGTCTCTGTGTCTAATATGAAGGAAGTTAGAGGTAGTTTCGCGAGCCAATGCTAACTAGCGTTAGCACAATGACTGGAAGTCTATGGGTATCTGCATTAAGACATGAGGACTTAAGGTGAACTGAATGGTTTGACTGGCCATCTACTGTCTCCCCCCTCTCCATACACCTCCTCTCTCCTCTCCCCCTCTTGCATCTCTACTTCCCTTCCTCCATCTTTCACATTCCTCCTCTCTAACCATACACAGGACTCAGTCCAGGAATGTAAACAGGAGGAGGTGAAACAACAGGCATGTCATGTTTCTTTCTGAAGAATGATGTGTCATCCGCTCTTCCACCCCTCAAATATGTATCTCTTTAATCCAGCTTTACATTCAGGGTGCTCTAATGCCCTCCAATGTTTCTACACAGTTGCTTCACATGTGCAATGTGTTGTATTACCCAGCATCCTTTGAATTCATGGTGTCAATGACTTATCTGCCTAATTAAAGGTTAGGCTTATTAACTGGGGTTGCGTAGGCCTATCGGGACCGTACGTACAACCATGCTGAAAATGTCTATGTGACCTTACGTCCATATAGCCTTTATATATATATATATATATATCTGTTGGCCCTGTTCCTCCTTTCACTGTCCTCTTCAAACAACTTCAAACATTAGTGGCTCATATGAAGAAAGCTCCCATCCCAACATCCCATCCATCAGTGCCATCAATTGGGAACTTTTTATGACTCCTGTGACCCACCTAATACTTTACTTGAAAGTATGCAAACACACTTGATATACCACTAAGGTTTGTCTACCTTTAATCATTACCTAGCATCTTCTTACAGACCGACCAGACATGAGTTTATGTCCTTAGGGAAGGATGGGGAGAAAAACGTAATGTTACTGTCAATGTTGTTAACACAACTTGAATAAACCAATCTAAAATATCCCAGTCAAGATGTTCTTTAAAATATATTTTAGTCCATTTGAGATTTTTTTTTAACAACGTTTCCCTGGTTATACTGTAAATACAGTAGGCTGTCTGTGATACAGATGTGTCAGCATACAGATAGATGTTATCATGTCTGATAATGGTGTAAGTTGAATATTTAAATTGTGTCAAACCAACCATGGTGATGAAATAAATATAAGTTCCAACCCATTTTAGAAAAGTATGGTCACCTTGGTAGGCTGCTACAAAATTCTTGGAGAACCTGGCTGGATGCCTTGAATGTCCCATGACTAAATAAATAAACTAGGCAACACATTGAAAATACACTGAACAAAAATATAAAACGCAACATGTAAAGTGTTGGTCCCATGTTTCATGAGCTGAAATAAAAGATCCCACAAATGTTCCATATGCACAAAAAGCTTATTTCTCTAAAATGTTGTGCAAAAATGTGTTTACATCCCTGTTAGTGAGCATTTCTCCTTTGCCAAGATAATCAATCCACCTGACAGGTGTAGCATATCAAGAAGCTGATTAAACAGCATGAACATTACACAGGTGCACCTTGTGCTGGGGACAATAAAAGGCCACTCTAAAATGTGCAGTTTTGTCACACAACACAATGCCACAGATGACTCATGGGGCGGCGCACAATTGGCCCAGCGTTGTCCAGGGTAGGGGAGGGAATGGCCGGCAGGGATGTAGCTCAGTTGGTAGAGCATGGCATTTGCAACGCCAGGGTTGTGGGTTCGATAAAATAATGTATGTGCTAACTGTAAGTCGCTCTGGATAAGAGCGTCTGCTAAATGACTAAAATGTAAAATGTAAATGTAATGTCTCAAGTTTTGAGGAAGTGTACAATTGGCATGCTGACTGCAGGAATGTCCACCAGAGCTGTTGCCAGATAATTTAATATTCATTTCTCTACCATAAGCCGCCTCCAACATTGTTTTAGAGAATTTGGCAGTACATCGAACCGGCCTCACAACCGCAGACCACGTGTATGGCGTTGTGTGGGCGAGCGGTTTGCTGATGTCAACGTTGTGAAAAGAGTGCCCCATGGTGGCGGTTGGGTTATGGTATGGGCAGGCATTAGCTACGGAGAAATGTCCTCTGGTTTGATGAAACAAAAATAGAACTGTTTGGCCATAATGACCATTGTTATGTTTGGAGGAAAAATGGCGTTGCTTGCAAGCCGAAGAACAGCATCCCAACCGTGAAGCACGGGGGTGGCAGCATCATGCTGTGGAGGTGCTTTGCTGCAGGAGTGACTGGTGCACTTCACAAAATAGATGGCATCATGAGGAAGGAAAATTATGTGGATATATTGAAGCAACATCTCAAGACATCAGTCAGGAAGTTAAAGCTTGGTCGCAAATGGGTCTTCCAAACGGACAATGACCCCAAGCATACGTCCAAATTTGTGGCAAAATGTCTTAAGGACAACAAAGTCAAGGTATTGGAGTGGCCATCACAAAGCCCTGACCTCAATCCTATAGAACATTTGTGGGCAGAACTGAAAAAGCGTGTGCGAGCAAGGAGGCCTACAAAACTGACTCAGTTACACCAGCTCTGTCAGGAGGAATGGGCCAAAATTCCCCCAACTTATTGGCCCAGCGTCGTCCAGGGTAGGGGAGGGAATGCTAGCCTCAGGCCCATCTCCCTGCTATCTACCTCTCTGTCAACCGGACGGGACCTCCTAGTGTTGACACTGAGCCCCGCCGATCCAACACGACTGGTTTGCCGACGAAATAGTCTGATGTGGTTTCAACAGGCTTCCCGTTGCGACGACCACGAAGATCCATCTGCCAGCCCCGGCCCGCTAGCACACGCAAACCACAACTGTGCTCCCTGCTAGCTGTGCTGAAGCACCAATTTGAACTGCTCTCGGACTCACATATTGCTGTTCACTGGACCTTATGATCACTCAGCTGCACAGCTGATGCCTGCTGGACTGTTCCTTTACACGGTACTCTGTCCTGTTTATTCTGTTTAGTCTTAGCCCAAACGTTATCGCTATTTCCAGTTGTGTCTTAGCTCTCTCTAATAACACGTGACTGCTTTATGCCTCTCTCCCATGTCAATTATGCCTTGCCTATTGCTGTTTGGGTTAGTTCTTATTATACAATTTCAATGTAGAACCCCTAGTCCCTCTCAAACTGCCTCATATAGTTCCTTTGTTCCTCCCCCCATATACGCCGAGACCGGCTCAATCGATGCCTCCAATGACGCTATCTCTTTCATTGTTACCCAACGCTTAGGGTTACCTGAACTGTACTCATATCCTTCCATATCCTTTTCTGTACATAATGCCCTGAATCTTTTCTACAACGCCCGGAGAACTGCCCCCTTTATTCTATGTACCCAACGCACTAGAAGACCAGTTCTTAAAGCCTTTAGTCGTATCCTTATTCTAGTCCTCCTCTGTTCCTCTGGTGATGTAGAGGCTAACCCAGGCCCTGCAGCCCCCAGTATCACTCCTACTCCCCAGGAGCTATCATTTGTTGACTTCTGTAACCGTAAAAGTCTTGGTTTTCTGCACATAAATATCAGAAGCCTCCTTCCTAAGTTTGAGTTATTCACTGCGTTAGCACACTCCGCCAACCCTGATGTTCTAGCAGTGTCTGAATCCTGGCTTAGGAAGGCCACCAAAAATTCTGAAATTTCCATCCCCAACTATAACATTTTCCGTCTAGATAGAACTGCCAAAGGGGGTGGAGTTGCAATCTACTGTAGAGATAGCCTGCAGAGCTCCATCATACTATCCAGGTCTGTGCCCAAACAGTTTGAGCTTCTACTTCTAAAAATCCACCTTTCCAGAAATAAATCTCTCACTGTTGCCGCTTGCTACAGACCCCCCTCAGCCCCCAGCTGTGCCCTGGACACCATATGTGAATTGATTGCCCCCCATCTATCCTCAGAGTTCGTACTGCTTGGTGACCTAAATTGGGATATGCTTAACACCCCGGCCATCCTACAATCTAAACTAGATGCCCTCAATCTCACACAAATTATCAACGAACCTACCAGGTACAACCCTAAATCCGTAAACATGGGTACCCTCATAGATATCATCCTGACTAACTTACCCTCTAAATACACCTCCGCTGTCTTCAACCAGGATCTCAGCGATCACTGCCTTATTGCCTGCGTCCGTAACGGGTCCGCGGTCAAACGACCACCCCTCATCACTGTCAAACGCTCCCAAAAACACTTCAGCGAGCAGGCCTTCCTAATTGACCTGGCCCAGGTATCCTGGATGGATATAGATCTCATTCCGTCAGTAGAGGATGCCTGGTTGTTCTTTAAAAGTAATTTCCTCTCAATCTTAAATAGACATGCCCCATTCAAAAAATACAGAACTAAGAACAGATATAGCCCCTGGTTCTCCTCAGACTTGACTGCCCTTGACCAACACAAAAACATCCTGTGGCGTACTGCATTAGCATCAAATAGCCCCCGTGATATGCAACTTTTCAGGGAAGTTAGGAACCAATATACACAAGCAGTTAGGAAAGCAAAGGCTAACTTTTTCAAACAGAAATTTGCATCCTGTAGCACTAACTCCAAAAAGTTTTGGGACACTGTAAAGTCCATGGAAAATAAGAGCACTTCCTCCCAGCTGCCCACTGCACTGAGGCTAGGAAACACTATCACCACCGATAAATCTACAATAATCGAGAATTTCAACAAGCATTTTGCTACGGCTGGCCATGCTTTCCACCTGGCTACCACTACCCCGGCCACCAGCTCTGCACCCTCCGCTGCAACTTGCCCATGCCCCCCCCGCTTCTCCTTCACACAAATCCAGACAGCTGATGTTCTAAAAGAGCTGCAAAATCTGGACCCCTACAAATCATCTGGGCTAGACAATCTGGACCCTTTCTTTCTAAAACTAGCCGCCGAAATTGTCGCAACCCCTATTACTAGCCTGTTCAACCTCTCTTTCGTAACGTCTGAGATCCCCAGAGATTGGAAAGCTGCCGCGGTCATCCCCCTCTTCAAAGGGGGTGACACTCTAGATCCAAACTGTTACAGACCCATATCCATCCTGCCCTGCCTTTCAAAAGTTTTTGAAAGCCAAGTCAACAAACAGATCACCGACCATTTCGAATCCCACCGTACCTTCTCCGCTATGCAATCCGGTTTTCGAGCTGGTCATGGGTGCACTTCAGCCACGCTCAAGGTCCTAAATGATATTATAACCGCGATCGATAATAGACAGTACTGTGCAGCCGTTTTCATTGACCTGGCCAAGGCTTTCGACTCTGTCAACCACCGCATTCTTATTGGCAGACTAAATAGCCTTGGTTTCTCAAATGACTGCCTCGCCTGGTTCACCAACTACTTCTCAGATAGAGTTCAATGTGTCAAATCGGAGGGCCTGTTGTCTGGACCTATGGCAGTCTCTATGGGGGTGCCACAGGGTTCAATTCTTGGGCCAACTCTTTTCTCTGTGTATATCAATGACGTCGCTCTTGCTGCTGGTGACTCTCAGATCCACCTCTACGCAGACGACACCATTTTGTATACATCTGGCCCTTCATTGGACACTGTGTTAACAAACCTCCAAACGAGCTTCAATTCCATACAACACTCCTTCAGTAGCCTCCAACTGCTCTTAAACACTAGTAAAACTAAATGCATGCTCTTCAACCGAACGCTGCTAGCACCCGCCCACCCGACTAGAATCACTACTCTAGACGGGTCTGACCTAGAGTATGTGGACAACTACAAATATCTAGGTGTCTGGTTAGACTGTAAACTCTCCTTCCAGACTCACATTAAGAATCTCCAATCCAAAGTTAAATCTAGAATCGGTTTCCTATTTCGCAACAAAGCCTCCTTCACTCATGCTGCCAAACATGCCCTCGTAAAACTGACTATCCTACCGATCCTTGACTTCGGCGATGTCATTTACAAAATAGCCTCCAACACTCTACTCAGCAAATTGGATGTTGTCTATCACAGTGCCATCCGTTTTGTCTCCAAAGCCCCATATAATACCCACCACTGTGACCTGTACGCTCTTGTTGGCTGGTCCTCACTACATATTCGTCGCCAAACCCACTGGCTCCAGGCCATCTATAAATCACTGCTAGGCAAATCCCCGCCTTATCTTAGCTCATTGGTCACCATAGCAACACCCACCCGTAGTCTGCGCTCCAGCGGGTATATCTCACTGGTCATCCCCAAAGCCAACACCTCCTTTGGCCGCAATTCCTTCCAGTTCTCTGCTGCCAATGACTGGAACAAATTGCAAAAATCTCTGAAGCTGGAGACACTTATCTCCCTCACTAACTTTAAGCATCAGTTGTCAGAGCACCTTACCGATCACTGCACCTGTACACAGCCCATCTGAAATTAGCCCGCCCAACTACCTCATCCCTATATTGTTATTTATTTTGCTCATTTGTACCCCAGTATCTCTATTTGCACATCATCTCTTGCACATCATTCCAGTGTTAATACTAAATTGTAATTATTTTGCACTATAGCCTATTTTATTGCCTTACCTCCATAACTTGCTAAATTTGCACACTGTATATTATATGTATTTCTGTTGTATTTTTGACTTTGTTTTGTTTTACCCCATATGTAACTCTGTGTTGTTGTTTTTATCGCACTCCTTTGCTTTATCTTGGCCAGGTCGCAGTTGTAAATGAGAACTTGTTCTCAACTGGTTTACCTGGTTAAATAAAGGTGAAATAAAAAAATAAAAAATATTGCGGGAAGCTTGTGGAAGGCTACCTGAAATGTCTGACCCAAGTTAAACAATTTAAAGGCAATGCTACCAAATACTAATTGAATGTATGTAAACTTCTGACCCACTGGGAATGTGATGAAAGAAATAAAAGCTTAAATAAATCTCTCTCTACCATTATTCTGACATTTCACATTCTTAAAATAAAGTGGTGATCCTAACTGACCTAAAACAGGGAATTTTTACTAGGATTAAATGTCAGGAATTGTGAAAAACTGAGTTTAAATGTATTTGGCTAAGGTGTATGTAAACTTCCGACTTCAACAATACATTTAACAAATAGGTTTAATATAAACCTACATTTTAGACTTTTTAACGGACCTTTAGTTCATGGTCAGGTAAAAATGTATAAAGTACTTGCAAATGACTCACCGGTTTGGTGGCTGCACCTGTTGCGATAGCCTACTTTCCAACCAGCGCTCAGATGTAATGATTGTCCAATGCTTTTCACGTCTTCCCACTGTTTAGTCGGAAAAACTACAGTATAATACCATTTAAATTATATATTTACCACAGTCTTGCTGATAATAATTATAACATTTTACTTAGTCCAATTAATAAAAAGAAATACAGACCATCCGAATTCCCCAAACGTCTACAGGTAAAGTGCCATGTGTCACTTGATCTCGAGAAGGAAACCAGTTTGACGTTTTGTTTGTCTCACTCTGTATGAGTCGCCACTCCCACGGTAATGCTTGGCTAGCCGTGTGTATCCTGTTACCCAGTTTCGCTAGACATGGCTGTTTGCGCATCTCCTCTCACCTGTATGTACAGTATGTGTGTGTTCGTGCGTGCGTATTACAAATATACTGTATACCCAGAACACTTATTACATTATGCATTCTTAATTACAAACTCACCTCCCTTGCATAATCGAGTGCGTCTGTTGGTGAGTCCTCTATTTCAACGGGCATGCGCTCTGTAGGGGTGCACATTGGAAGGAGAGAGGGCATGGGCAGATTCAGGAATTTACAGTGTGTGAAAGCTCTTTATTTCCTTGGCCCCCTCTCTCCAAGAATGCTGCTGAATCATTGGATCCTGCTCATCTTGGAAGTGCCAACTATTCAACCCCCAGTTTCAAAACCTCCATACCCTTGTACAAACCCAAAGGAAAATGGAGACAATTCCCCACCCTTTGATAAGAATATGAGGATGACAGCCTGGAACCAATTTAGAACATTTAGAATAAGAACTGAAGGACTGAAGTTTGTAGGCTTCACTTCTTCTAAACAGTTTGTCTGTTACAATGAACTTTCACAATGATTGTGATGTTAAGTTTAGGTTCACTGTGGTTAGGCTAGATACAGGTTGCAGTTCACTGACTATCTTGACGTCATGGTTCAGATATGGTAGCATCATGTGCCACAGAAACTGACGACTCAACCCAGTGCAAGTAGTCTGCTGACTTTTAAAAATTGCAGGCTTTCAAAATAACAAACGTATATACTGTAATAGCTTAAACATCGTAGACTAACATTTTTTATTCACCATCACACAATTCACAAAACTAAAACATGTTTGTTGTCAGTATGAAATGCTCATTATTATAAAAAAAATAGTTTGACCTTTGACATAAGCCAAAGATAGTTGAAATGTTCAATAAAGTATATCTACATTTTCAAGTTTGATAAGGCTTAAAAGCTCTACAAACTAAGACTACATTACACATGTCAATGTCAAACACTCAGTATCAAACATGGCTGTAACTGTGTATAGTAAAGTAGCTCTGTATAAACATATGATATCCAAATTATGACACATAATAAAATAATGTATCCACTTAAGGGCAGACTTAGAAAAACAGGCCTTGCATTTCTAATTGTATGGCCTTGTATAGTTCCCTATTTGTTAAAAATAACTTTTTTCTAGTTAATTGTATGAAATGCAAATGTCTAAGAAACTTAAATAAAATCAGTTTGGATACAGTCAAAAATATCAGAACATGTGGTAGAGAATAAATAATAACCACATAATATTGTAAGGCATAATAATTGTAATTGTAGGACAAACTATCCCGTAAACCTTCAAACCTAAACAAAAGTTTTGGCATTTTCAGACATTCTTTTGGTCAAACCTAAAAGGCACAGACAAATACATTTCAGTAAATGTAAAAAGGCTACACCTAGGTCAAATGGGGGTGAAGTGTAACAGAAGTGGTTTGGTAAACTACACTGGTTTGATCAGGAACCGTGTCTGAGACATGAAGATTTAACTCTGTGAGCTAACACTGGCTTTAGGCACCTGCACATCACGGGTTCGTTACTCATTTTGTCACTGCCATAGTCTGTCACTCTGTAACTCAGAGTATTGTTGATCTGTGCATCACTCACAAGAGGCTTCTCTCCATTTCCCCATGGTGGGATAGAGGCGGTCTGAGGCTGTGTGGTGTGTTAGTGCCCCGGTGGTCTTATTTAGGAACTGCTGCTGAGTCTGCGGCGAATGAGAGAAGCAGGCTTGGTCTCGGTGTCCTCCTGGTCGCTCTCACACTGCCTCTGACAAGTGGACAAATGCAGAGATAGTCAGACATAAGCATATCAACAGCATCGTCGATATGTCGATATTGAGAGTATAAATTATAACAGTTCAAATAAAGGGATAGTAAAATGATTATGAAATACGGGTGCAGAACTTCAGCCTGCTAGGGGTGTAGTTTTCCTGTTTTTGTTCCTTCCCTGGCATGTAATTGATTAGTATATTACGATTGATTAAAATGTGTGTTATTGATTGCTCAGACAGTACACACAGCTAGTTCTACAGGGCTTAGTCAGACTTTAAGAAAAGGACAGAAACCAGCATGTCCCCTGTTCTAGACCCAGTCCTTTGTGATCTCTCTCACCAGTTCCGGGTCCTCCTGGGACCTGCTTTTACACTGCAACTGCAGGCGAAATAGTCTGTTACACGCCCACACCATGTTATAGGACATCTACAGAGAGAGAAATGGGGAGGATTTAAGAAGGGTATGAAAAGAGAAGGTGTCCATAGGAGATCAGAACTTTGGATAGAAAAAGAAGGCAAATACGATGCAATACAATGTCTGGACCAGCAGGTGTCCCCCTCTCACCAATATTGTAGGACTACTGCACACCAACGCAGAGACAGGGTAGGAGAAACTTAGAGGGCTACTTTGGAGTATTGAGATGCACCACTGGGACTCACCTTCCATTTCCTCTTGGCGTTGAACTTCTTGAAGCTTTTTATGTTGATGGACGATCGACTTCTGTTAGCCGCCTGTTTGCGCGTGAGGGGCTGATAAACAAGGAAATATATAACATGATATTTTAATATACGTTTTGCCTTTATCCAAAGTGACATGCAGTTCACAGCTTTTCAGTGTGAAGCATACTCACAACTCAAGCTTCCCTACTCAAACTCATACTCAAACCTTCAGCACAATAATGTGCTTATGTTGGGTTTATATATTAAAGTTACCCCAATCAAATCCCAATTCTCTCTTCTCTCACCTTGATCCAAGGGTGTACTAGACATTCATCCGCTGTCATTCTCTCTCTGTAGGAGGGACACGCATCATTAGGTAATACTTTGTTGCGTAGTATACAGAGGTTATAGACAATAACCATATCAATTACACTAATAAATGAATGAGTGATCATTTGTTTACATTGGGTCTTTGAGCAGCAGTTTCTCAATAAAGTCTTTGGCCATGACGCTGGTCTGGTTGAAATAGTTCTCTTCAAACTCATAGATCATCCCCACGATGTTCTTTAGTGTCTCCTCGTCATTATCTCCTTGAAAGGGGGACAAACCACTCAACCTGTAGAATAGGGGGGTATTAGAGAATATGTGTAGCTACCAGAGGAGGCTGGTGAGAGGAGTTATAAGAGGACAGGCTCATTGTAATGGCTGGAATTGAATTAATGGAATGGAGTCAAACATGAGGTTTCGTTTGTTTGATACCGTTCCATTATTTCATTCCAGACATTACAATGAGCCCATCCTCCTATAGCTTCTCCCACCAGCCTCCACTTGTAGCTACGATATGTCAGCGATATGTAAAGTTCAAATTGTCCGCTGGTTTTGTATACTCACAATATGTAGGTTATCACACCAATACTCCTGGAGAGGAAAGAGAAGAGAGATATGAGTGACTTTGTGAGCAGAAAACTATTTACCCTGACAGTCAAGGCAGCTGGGACATTTTCTTTTGTTCTTCTAATGAATAACATTGTAGTAATGGTTACCACATGTCGGCTGCCTCGCTCAGTGGTTCGTAGTTAATCACCTCAGGGGCTGGGAGGAGAACGGAAAGGGAGAAGGGGGTGAGAGAGAAAGAGAGAAAGGGAGAGATAATGAGATACACATAACACAATCCAGCCTTATCCAGAAAAACAGAGTATGTGTAAGAGAAGAAAATAATGGATAGTAAAAGAGAGAGACATGTTTTGTAAGGAGCTGAGAATAAAATAGAGGAGAGTGTAACTTCCTTTTGTCACAACTGTCACTGTGCCATTGTGTTAGGGAAACACTAGGTGATGCTAACACTGCTGTTGCACAATATAATGGCATTCTCTCACAACAGACTTTAAATACTCAAAATAAATCCTAAAATATTACAGTAAAACACATGAAAATGGCCAACTAATTGGGGAATGAGTGGGTTATGGTAGAACCCATGGCCCTACAATAATACCCATGCAACCCTCCTGCCCTTTCTTAAAGTAATCATTCCGTTACACTTTTTGTGTTGGCGACTCAGTTTGTATCATGTATTTCAGGTCTGTTGAAACTTCTCACCTAGTCACACATCTCTCTCTCACTACCCCCAGCGCCCCACCACACGCTCTGATGTCATATCCTGTCCACAACCACACTACTACCCCTTGGAAACTGTTTCCACGGAAACCTCAGGGCCTTTCTAGAGGCTCAGGCTAAATAAAAACTCAAACAGACAGAAAGACACACTGTACACACGTGAAACATACACACCACAATCACACATTAACAAAATGCTCACACAACATGACACACATACTGACTGACACAATTTCCACCAAACAAACACAGTCAGTAAACACGTGGAATGTTCCACTTACCAATGTACTGTGGGGTCCCAGATAGGCTCTTGTACTCCTCCCCCTGTTTGAGGCGGTGGGCCAGTCCAAAGTCAATGATCTTGATGTGAGGGTGTGGCATTGTCTTGTCAGCCAGCATGATGTTCTCTGGCTAAATGGAAAACAGAGAGCGTTACACACACAATGCCAAATCCTGACGGAATGAAAAACAGCCCAAATGGATTTAGGCAAGGGGCAACAGAGTCAGAAAAGGGGAGGCCCGTCCCACCTAATTCATGTTACGGGGAAACACTGCTTTCTATCCGCTCTATTTCTATTCCTGTGTGTCTCACCTTGAGGTCAAAGTGGGCAATGTTCTTAGTGTGCATAAAGCCCACTCCCTTGAGGATCTGCTTCAGGAACTCTATGGCCTCCTCCTCAGACAGGCTCTCCTTCTCTGCTATGAAATCAAACAGCTCCCCACCACTGATACTAGAGCAGAGAGAGGGTGGGGGGGGGGGGGGAGACAGTGAGAAAGAAGAGAGAGAAAATGTACAAAAATGAAGTAGATGTAATTTTGTCAGGAGAATATCTTTATCACATACAGATGTAGGATCTTAATTTTGATCACCCTGTTGCAGGAGAACATTTAAAACTTGCAATATATTTGAGGTTTAAAAGGCTTCTGAAGTTTGTAATTTCCACTTTGAAATTAAGATCCTACATCTGTCGACTTATAATAACTAGACCAAGTTATGAAAAAGTTCGCTTCAAGATCTCAAGGGGCTGTTGTTCAGTTATATTCATAGGCTTTGAGTTGTCTGTCTGGCCTGGACTATTAGATTAGTGCCAGTAATGATAGGAGGATTAGATGGGCTGACGGGACCAAGTGCTTCTCATTGTGTTCCCATTAAACAAGGTGGGACAGAGCCTGCTGTGGGCTGAGGGGGAAGACAGACAGACAGACAGAGACCAGCAGAAGTCTCCCCCTCCCTCCATCTGTCCCCATCTGACTCACAGCTCCACAATGAGCACCATCTCGGCGCGACTCTCAAACACGTCCCTGAGGGCCATGATGTTGGCGTGCTGCAGGCTCTGCAGTATCTCCACCTCCCTCTCCACGCTCCTCCTCTCCAGGCCCAGGCGGCTGCTGGCGCTCCGACGCAGCTTCAGGAACTTCCCTGCCCAGCGGACCCCGGACGCCCGCTCCAGCACCGCACGCACCTGCCCAAAGTGACCACTAGAGGGGGACAGAGAGGGATGATATTGTAGGGAACTTTTGCATTGTGCTCTTTTTACGCTGAACTACAGTCGTGGTCAAAAGTTTTGAGAATGACACAAGTATTGGTCTTCACAAAGTTCGCTGCTTCAGTGTTATGAGATATTTTTGTCAGATGTTACTATGGTATACTGAAGTATAATTACAAGCATTCCATAAGTGTCAAAGGCTTTTATTGACAATTACATTAAGTTTATGCAAAGAGTCAATATTTGCAGTGTTGACCCTTCTTTTTCAAGACCTCTGCAATCCGCCCTGGCATGCTGTCAATTAACTTCTGGGCCACATCCTGACTGATGGCAGCTCATTCTGGCATAATCAATGCTTGTCAGAATTTGTGGGTTTTTGTTTGTCCACCTGCCTCTTGAGGATCGACCACAAGTTCTCAATGGGATTAAGGTCTGGGGAGTTTCCTGGCCATGGACCCAAAATGTCGATGTTTTGTTCCCCGAGCCACTTAGTTATTACTTTTGCCTTATGGCAAGGTGCTCCATCATGCTGGAAAAGGCATTGGTCGTCACCAAACTGTTCTTGGATGGTTGGGAGAAGTTGCTCTCGGAGGATGTGTTGGTACCATTCTTTATTCATGGTTGTGTTCTTAGGCAAAATCATGAGTGAGCCCACTCCCTTGGCTGAGAAGCAACCCCACCCTCCTTTTAAAGCTTCCAGTCTGTTATTCTAACTCAATCAGCATGACAGAGTGATCTCCAGCCTTGTCCTCGTCAACACTCTCACCTGTGTTAACGAGAGAATCACTGACATGATGGCAGCTGGTCCTTTTGTGGCAGGGCTGAAATGCAGTGCAATTCATCTGATCACTCTTCATGACATTCTGGAGTATATGCAAAACTGAGGCAGCAGACTTTGTGAAAATTAGTATTTGTGTCATTCTCAAAACGTTTGACCACGACTGTACTCCTGTGATGCTAATAGGCCTAAAGCTTGTTTGAATTTGAGATGAGAGAGAGTAACAGAGTGGGGCATTGCACCTTTCTAGTACTATTTACTTAGAAGTGTATTCCTAGCTTTATATGTAAATTAAGTAAAGTTCAATTCAAATCAATTCAAATGAACATCAATTCAAGTCTAGTGCTGTTCCATTCTCTACTCCAAACCTTCTCACTCACCTGCCAAGCACCTCTCCAATCTCATAGTAGTCCTCCACATTCTGCAGCTTAATCTGAGCCATGCTTCCTCTTTTTCCCTCTTCCCCCCCCTCTCACTCTTTTTCTGGTTGTTTTCCAGAGCTACTGCATTCTGTAGAAGTGAGGGAAGAAAGAGGGATGACAGAACAGATGTGGAAGGTCAACTAAAATGTATTTCAAAGATAAGAGGCAAGTAAGGCACCCGGCATCATCAGGAACCATAAAAGAATGTCGGGACAATAAACAGAACTCTGTGTGTAGATAGAATTATGACAAGCGTATAGCAGCAAGATCGAGGCAGATAAACTATAAACGAATGGAAACAGACACAGACATAAATTGGGTTTGGAGGGATTTTTTCACATGTATTTATCATCCTCCCTACTTCGCGGCTATGCACACAAGAAAACAACCAAACCCCATGATTTGTATCACATTACAGTTTTTTTAATCGCTTTGCTGCGATTTTCACAAGTATGTGGTAGTTTCACAACAGTTAGTACAAAACTCAAAACAGATCCTCAAAAAGGCAGTGGTTTTAAACCACTAAGCACATTTTCAATTGAATCGATTCAATACTTAGCGTTGAAGATCTGCGCTGTAGTGCGATTGAAATCTAGGCCCCAATTCAATCTGTATTGCGAAAGTTCAGAGCTATAACGGTAAAGGTAATTTCTGATTGAGGCGACATATGCAGCGTTTACCGTGAATGCAGTCTCCCCGAACGTGGGAACATTGTCTTTCAATTTAAATCACGCTATAGCGATTTGATCACACATGGGATAGAAATTAGGGAAATTATATTTTTAGTCCATTTTTATGGGTAGTGCCAGTGTATTGACTAATGTGAAAACAGTGTAATATACTGGAATTTACAGTGTTATAGCATATTACATTCAAAGGGCAATTTTGCATCTTGCATTTTTTGCTATTAGATTAACTGTTAGTTAAAACAACTAAATTGTGAAGATATCATGATGTTGTGTTTTGGTGATTAAATCAATGTTCTCATGGTATTTCACAGTAAACTTATATTTTGGATCAATGGTTGTGTGGTGAAAGTTTCCAAACAAAATGAATACAAAATAAAAGGTTTTGAATAGAAGACTTGCTGTGTTACAAGTGTTACCAGTTTGGAGTTTTGTATTAAGAGTTTATAAAATTCTCCACATACTTGTGAAAAGAGCACCAAAGCGATTGAAAAGAACTGTCAATAAACAACTACACTGCCTCCTTTTAGGTATGCATTTCCTGTGTGTGTTTGATGGTTAGTCCTGCACTAACACTGATAACTTGAACAAAAGCAGACTCTGACAGCGCCCTTATCCGGATGTTTTATATAGAACAGACCTTTTCTGCTCTATATGTGTGTGTGTGTGTGTGTGTGATGACATCACCTTGCATGAGGAATGGAATTGTTTATGAATGGTAATGGTTTATAGAGATGTTATTACATCACGTTAATGAAGGCTTAACAAATGTTCCATTATGGCTTGTTGATTTAGCAACAAAAACAGAATTATTATTATTTACACACAACCACCCACACACAGCCTTCCCTGCTAATGCTGGAGTGCAAAGGCATGCTCTGTTTCTGTAAATATTTACATATCCCTCTTTTATCAGCCACGGGCCAATGTGTTCTGCTTAACCACAACACAGCTGGAAATCCTTCTGTGAAAAAAGAGAAAGACAGAGAGAAGGTGTGTCCATATGCCCTGTGCATGTACAGTATGTGGTCTGTATGCAGGGCCTGGGGGTTTCTACTGTGTATGAGTGATGCATGGCATGATAATGGGATCCAATCAATAGTCAGATAATAAATCAATGTACTCCTCACACTCAGTCATGCCAGGTTCTATCACTACATATCAAATCAAATTGTATTTGTCACATGCGCTGAATACAACTGGTGTAGACTTTACCGGGAAATGCTTGCTTACGAGCCCTTCCCAACGATGCAGAGTTTAAAGATAATAATAACAATTAAATAGTAACACAAGAGGAAAAAAAACAAAAACACAAGAATGGAGCTATATACAGGGAGTACCAGTACCAGATCAATGTGCGGTAGCAATTTGGGCCTTCCTCTGACACCGCCTGATATAAAGGTCCTGGATGGCAGGGAGCTCAGCCCCAGTGATGTACTGGGCTGTTCGCACCACCCTCTGTAGCGCTTTGCGATCATTTACCATACCAAGCGGTGATGCAGCCAGTCAAGATGCTCTCGATGGTGCAGCTGTTGAGGGTCATCGTGGCGGAGGTGTTGTTGCCTACCCTCACCCCCTGGGACCGGCCCGTAAGGAAGTCCAGGATCCAGTTGCAGAGGGAGGGGTTCAGTCCCAGGGTCCCTAACTTGGTGATGAGCTTGGAGGGGACTATGGTGTTGAACGCTGAGCTGTAGTCTAGGAACAGCATTCTCACATAGTTATTTCCGCTCTTGTCCAGGTGGGAGAGGGCAGTGTGAAGTGCAATTGAGATTGCATCATCTGTGGATCTGTTGGGGCAGTATGCGAATTGAGTGGGTCTAGGGAGTCTGGGATGATGGTGTTGATGTGTGTCATGACCAGCCTTTCAAAGCACTTCATAATTACAGATGTAAGTGCTACAGGGCGATAGTCATTTAGGCAATGGTGGTCAGCTTGAAACATGTTGGGATTACAGACTGGGACAAGGAGATATTGAAAATGTCTGTGAAGACACTTGCCAGCTGGTCTGCGCATGCTTTGAGAACGCGCCCTGGTATTCTGTCTGGCAGGCGGCCTTGTGATCACATAGTCATACAGAAAAACAGGGGCTTTCACGTAAGGCAACATGTTATATTCCTCGAAGCAAGCATAAAAGGCATTTCGCTCGTTTGGGAGTTCTGCATCGCAGGGCAACTCATGGCAACTCTTTCCCTTTGTAATCCATTATCGTCTGCAAGCCCTGGCACATACAACGAGAGTCAGAGCCGGTGTAATTGGATTCCTCCTATACTGTTATTTTACATGTTTGATGTCTCGTCTGAGGTCATATCGGGCTTTCTTGTATGCGTCCATGTCCCGTTCCTTGTAAGCGGTAGCTCTAGCCTTTAGCCCAGCGCGGATATTGCCTGTAATCCATGGTTTTTGGTTTGGATACGTTCTTATAGTCACTGTGGGGACAACATCGTCTATGCACTTATTGATGAAGCCTGTGACTGTTGTGGTAAACTCCTCAATGCTATCGGATGAACATCGGAACATATCCCAGTCTGTACTAGCAAAACAGTCTTGTAGCCTCGCATCTGCTTCATCCGACCACTTCCGTATTGAGCGCATCACTGGTACTTCCTGTTTGAGCTTTTGCTTGTAAACGGGAAGCAGAAGAATGGAGTCATGGTCAGATTTGCCGAAGGGAGGACGAGGGAGAGCTTTGTATCCGTTTCTGTGGGTAGAATAAACGTGGTCTAGAGTTTTAGCTCCCCTAGTGGTGCAGGAGACGTGTTGGTAGAAGTGAGGTAGGACCACTGTACTACTTGGCTTTTCTGGGCTCATTAATAGCCGCGGGAAGTAGGGATTCTGAGGGTGCTGCAGCACCCCCTGAAAAATTGAAGAAAAAAAAAAACAGCCATCTGTAACGCGGGCAAATATGTTCAGCACCCCCAACATCTTCCTGCGGCTATTGGCTCACAGTTCCTTTTGTGTCTATGTGTGTGTATCTGCTTGTCGTGTGTGTCACGCCCTGACTCTGAGGACTCTTATTTGTTGAGTCAGGGTGTGTATTTTCTGTGTCGTGTTGTGCTATGTTGATTGTCTATGTTGATCTAGAATGTGTAGATCTATGTTGGCCGGTGTGGTTCCCAATCAGAGGCAGCTGTAGCTCGTTGTCTCTGATTGGGGACCATACTTAGGCAGCCTTTTGGCACCTGTTAGTTGTGGGATCTTGTTCAGTGTAAGGTATGTTGTGTGTATGCTACCTTGGACTTCACGTTTCGTTTGTTGTTTTGTCGTGGTGTTTATTCGTTAAATAAACATGTATGCTATTCACGCTGCGCCTTGGTCCGTCCCGTTCGTAAGCGATCGTGACAGAAGATCCCACCAAAATAGGACCAAGCAGCGTGTTCAGGAGCAAACGCCGGGAATTAAACAGGAGGTTACGTTAGTAGATGTCCTCCTCGGTTGGGGGAGAATCACGGAGGAGGAGGCCGTCCGCTACCGGAAGGCGATGAAGGAGGATGCCCAGGTAGGAGAGGAGAAACGGCGGCAACAGTGCCGACGACGGAGACCCGAGAGGCAACCCCAATAAATTTTTTTGGGGGGGCACACGGTGTGGACGACGAGGCAGCAGGAGGCAGCGACAGGGCAATTCTGCAGGTTAGGAGAGGAGGCCAGCAGGTTACGGGGGCAGGAGTTATTTGGTCAGAGGGAGGAGCTACAGGAGGCTATAAGGGAGAAGGAGAGTGTAGAGGCACGGCGAGAGGAGCTGGTTAGGCAGCAGAAGGAGCGGGGGTATATAAGGGAACCCAGTCCCGCTCCTCGCACCAAGCAAGTGGTGCGTGTCGCCAGTCCGGTCCGGCCCGTTCCTGGTCCCCGCACTAAGCCAGTGGTGCGTGTTCCCAGTACGGCCCGACCCATTCCTGCTTCCCGCACAAGGCCAGTGGTGTGTGTTCCCAGTACGGTCCGGCCCGTTCCTGCCCCTCGCACCAAACCAGTGGTGCGCGTCGCCAGCCCGGCCCGGCCTGTTCCTGCCCCTCGCACCAAACCAGTGGTGCGCGTCGCCAGCCCGACCCGGCCTGTTCCTGCCCCTCGCACCAAAGCAGTGGTGCGCGTCGCCAGCCCGGTCCGGCCTGTTCCTGTCCCTCGCACTAAGATAGTGGTGCGCGTCACCAGCCCGGTCCGGCCTGTTCCTGCCCCTCGCACCAAGCCAGTGGTGCGCGTCGCCAGTCTGGCCCGGCCTGTTCCTGCTCCTGGTGCGCGTCGCCAGTCCGGTACGGCCCGTTCCTGCTCCCCGCACCAAGCCAGTGGTGCGCGTCGTCAGCCCGGTCCGGCCCGTTTCTGCTCCCCGCACCAAGCCAGTGGTGCGTGTGTCCAGTCCGGCACGGCCCGTGCCTGTTCCACCGGTGCCTGGTCCGGCACCGGTCAGCTGCTCCACTCCGGAGCCAGAGCAATCCGCTCCACCGGAGCCAGTCCTACTCCGGTCAGCGGATCCACTCCGGAGCCAGAGCAATCCGCTCCACCGGGGTCCAGTCCAGCTCCGGTCAGCCGCTCCACTCCGGAGCCAGAGCAGTCCGCTCCACCGGTGCCTGATCCAGCTCCGGTCAGCGGCTCCACTCCGGAGCCAGAGCAGTTCGATCCACCGTCGTCGGGTCCAGCTCCAGTCAGCGGTTCCAGTCCAGACCCAGACGTCAGCCCCTCCAGGTTCGGGGTCTCCCACACCAGGGTCCAGACAGGGCTTGGTACGTCGTGGGAGGAAGGAGAGGGGAAGCAGCGCGCCGAGGTCCATACCAGACCAGGGGCGCAACAGGGAGGTGGAGAGTAAGTGGTGGTCACGCCCGGAGCCGGATCCGCCTCCAAGGCGGAATGCCCACCCGGCCCCTACCCTGTTATGTTTATGTGGCGCGGTCGGAGTTCGCACCTTTGGGGGGGGGTACTGTCACGCCCTGACTCTGAGGACTCTCATTTGTTGAATCAGGGTGTGTATTTTCTGTGTCGTGTTGTGCTATGTTGATTGTCTATGTTGATCTAGAATGTGTAGATCTATGTTGGCCGGTGTGGTTCCCAATCAGAGGCAGCTGTAGCTCGTTGTCTCTGATTGGGGACCATACTTAGGCAGCCTTTTGGCACCTGTTAGTTGTGGGATCTTGTTCCGTGTAAGGTATGTTGTGTGTGTATGCTACCTTGGACTTCATGTTTCGTTTGTTGTTTTGTCGTGGTGTTTATTCGTTAAATAAACATGTATGCTATTCACGCTGCGCCTTGGTCCGTCCCATTCGTAAGCGATCATGACAGTGTGTTTGTGTTCGCTCGCACCTGTGCGTTTGTCTCTCTGACTGTCTATCTGACAATATGCATTGATGCAAATTGGAAAAAATATGGTAAAAAAACAGGGGATTTGTGTCTGTGTGGTGTGCATGCATGTGTGAAATGACAGGGTGTCTGTGTATGTGTGCTAGTTTGAAAAGAGAAGAGTCTGTGATGACAGGTTGTTTGTGTCTATGCCTTTGTTGGGAGTAAATGGCAGGACATGTGACGCATATACAGTATGTGTGTGAACTTGTGACTGTGTGTGCGCGTGTATGTGCATGTGTGCGTGTATTTGACTGCATGTCATATGCATGACCCATTCTGGTCCACTACTAGACTACTGTAACACTAGTAAAACGTCTACTACAGTACATCCATTGTCAAGGACTGACTGTCCAAATGGAAAAACATATACAGATGCTGTATCTTAATTTGAGCCAGTTTTACACAACAGGAAAATAATCCTGGAGCAACAGGAAATGTGAATTGTTATGTGGATTATAATTAATGGACATTTTTTGTAGGGGTTGATTCCACAGGAGGCTGCTGAGAGGAGGACAGCTCATAATAATGGCTGGAATGAAGCGAATGGAATGGCATCAAACACATGGATGTTTGATGTATTTGATACCATTCCACTAATTCCGCTCCAGCCATTACCATGAGCCCATCCTCCCCAATTAAGGTGCCACCAACCTCCTGTGGTTGATACATTTTTCATTAAGGCAAATCAAGTCTGACATTTTTAAGTGGAAATTACAAACTTTAGAAGTCATTTTAAACATCAAATACACTACACATTTCCATTTCCTGCTGTGCTAAAACCATTCCTGCAACAACAGGATGATCAAATTAAGATATGGCATCTGTATAGCCCCAGAGATTAGGACACAGATAGGGTATCACCAAAACGTTGTCCCACAAGACAACGAGAGCGAGAGCGAGAGAGAGAGCGAGAGCGAGAGCGAGAGCGAGAGAGAGAGAATGAATGAGATAGAGAGTATTTATATCAAACAATAGTGAGAATTGACATGAAGAACAGGAGGGGGATGCTTTGGCCACTTGTGTGTGAAGGATAGAGTCTAACGTGGCATCATCCATTCAAACCTGCAACAAGTGAAGATTGAAAAGTTGATGCGTAATTTCTGACTTTGTAACAGCTGTGTCCATTGGTTTTGTATACAGTATGACATTACACATCCCTAAAAAAAAAGCCTACAAAACTTGATCTCCATCAAATGGAACCAACAGACAGACACGAGGGAAATGGCTCCTCATAAGTAGGCCTATTCAAATAAACGGATTTTGGGTAACCTTTCGTTTGAGAAAAAGGTCTGTAGACGGTGGTTATAGTTAAACATACTCACCCAAATGGATTCACGATAGTCTCGGGCGCCGCTTTGATGTGAGGTTGGTCTTGTCACAACCTTCAACTTCTTCACTTGTGTAGTAGGCTTTACGAATTCTCGAATTTAAAGTAAAATTGTCTCCCTTGAAATTAAATAATTTGATAATAGAAGTGCCGTATTCCGACAGCAACCGGTTTCCGTGCTGGAGAGAGAGTAGTAGCCAGACTGGTTCGACGGCTCCCTTTATTTCAATGCTCTTTGGTAGCCCAAACCTACAGGGGAGCTAGAGATACGTGACATACACGATGGCAAGTACTTTTTAAATTTTTAAACCACATCAATATTCCTGTAGACTATAAAAGGTCCTAAATCAATCCACTGATTAGTCTACTACAATCCAATTTCTTCGATATGTTGCGTGCCATTTGCAAATAGGTCTACTGCACAGTACACAGGAGTTGTAACCTAATGTGTGATGTGGTAACAAAAACGTATCCTAAAGGCAGGGTTGGGTAGGTAACTTTCTAAATGTAATCCGTTACAGTTACTAGTTACCCGTCCAACATTGTAATCAGTAACGTAATTTTTGGATTACCCAAACTCAGTAATTTAATCTGATTAGGCTACTTGCAGTTACTTTTGGATAATTTTTTCCCATTAAGAGGCATTAGAAGAAGACCAAAAGGATCGATCAAACGCATTTGGTGTGTCATCATAGTGGTGTCTCTGACTTGTGGTCAGACCAAGCACATATATATATATATATATACACTAGATGAATAATCGGGCCGCTGTGTTGAAGCCACCATGCCTCCATCTTCGCCCCCCACCATTGTCAAAAATATTTTTGAAGCTATAAAAATGCAATTATTAATGTCTACATTCGTTTTTGCCTCATTTATTATATCACACACACCTTAATGCATACTTTCAAATTATATTGTGTGAGCTAAACATATATATTTTAATATATGTCCTTCTCACCTCATTTCACACCTGATTTATTTAACAAAAGGCACATCTCAATAGGTGGTCCAGGTAAATCATGACATAGCACAAGTGGTTGGCCTTTCCTCTTCTGTTCTCTATTGCTCCTCAAGCAAGGGGGAGGCCAATGACATCACAGATTCCCATCAGACCAAGTCCTTTAATGAATGTTACTTTTTTTATTTTATTTTTACCCCTTTCCAATTGGTAGTTACAGTCTTGTCCCGTCGCTGCAACTCCTGTAAGGACTCATGAGAGGCGAAGGTCGAGAGGCATGCGTCCTCCGAAACACGACCCAGCCAAGCCGCACTGCTTCTTGACACACTGCTTGCTTAAGCCGGAGGCCAGCCACACCAATGTGTCGGAGGAAACACTGTACAACTGGCGACCGAAGTCAGCATGCATGCGCCCGGCCCGCCACAAGGAGTCGCTAGAGCGCGATGGGACAAGGACATCCCGACCAAACCCTCCCCTAACCCGGACGACACTGGGCCAATTGTGCGCCGCTTCATGGGTCTCCCGGTCGCAGCCAGCTGCGACACAGCCTGGGATCGAATCCGGGTCTGTAGTGACGCCTCAAGCACTGCGATGCAGTGCCTTAGACCGCTGCGCCACAAATTATATGTTTTGCCCTTTAGTCTGTGTACATTACTGTATTTATACTTGGGATTTCACTTTTCAACAGTAAAAGTAAAAAAAAATCACTGGAGAACATCTTTAAAGTATAATTTTTAGAGATGACTAATGTTACTATCTGGCCCTCATACCATCATGGCCACCTAATCATCCTCAGCTTCCAATTGGCTCATTCATCCCCCCTCAATGACCTTTAACTATTCCCCAGGTCATTGCGGTAAAATGAGAATGTGTTCTCAATCAACTTACCTGGTAAAACAAGGGTAAAATAAAATACAAATGAAATAATGTCCCCATGATAACAAAAAATAAAACATTTAATTGAAATACTGTAGAATTCTATTCATTCCTATGTAGGACTGCTCCAACTGGTGAATGCCAATATGGCCGACTGGTGGCTTCAAAGCCTCTCAATGGCCAATACATACCATCAGCAATCCAGGGTTTATATACATCATTGGTTCAGACTTGCTCAGGTGGAACAAACTTAAACTTGTACCTTTTTTCAGTGCTGAATTGAATGTCATTGAGAAAACAGAAAGTTGTCATAATGTATTTTTATTTCTCACAAACATCATTTCTGAATTTGAAAGTAATCCAAGAAGTAATCATCTAGTTTTTCAAAAGTATCGTGGGTTTCATAACCATGTGTTTATAACAACTCAATAATGATGAGAAGTAGACAGGAATTCAGTTCAACCATTTATATGAATGTGCTCATCTCAACACATATTACCCATGATGCTCTGCTTATACAACTACGGTGCAAATAGTACAACCCTAATACACAACAATTACAATATTTTTGCGGTTAACGTCACTGATAACAGTTACAGTTTTTTTGTAATCAGATTACATGTAACTGATTATGTAATTAGTTACTCCTCAACCCTGCCTACAGGTAGGCTAGGCCTAAAATTTACCCGGGCTGTTCTCTCTAGGACCTCCGCTCTGTCTATGATCAACTCTCTCGGAAACCATTTAATTGCACCAAATAAGGCGAAGGAGGAGAGATGAAATATACAAGCCAACCCTCCCCTAGGAAACCCTAGGAAAATAAACAAAAGCTGTTATAGAAGTCACATTCCTGGATGGAAATGCTCGAGAAACATAAGAGGATGCGCACTGTGGTATAGTAGACTATATGCTTCCCGAGTTGAGAGAATGCCCAAATGGAATTGTGTGAGTCTTTCAGCTATTATAGCATATTCAGAAGAATAGGCAGTATGGTTTCTACTCCACAACACCACACATGAACATTAGTATTCCCAGGATATTACCAAACAGGAACAGGCCCCTCTGTGCACTGCTATTATGTGTAGCCTATAAATTTGATCCAAAAGCACATTTCATTTCATTAATTAATCTCACATTTCATCACACTCATACCAGACAAAAATGTTCTGCAAGCCTTGAGTCTAGACACGTGTCAAACAACGATTTATATATACACTAGATGACTAACAGGGGGCGCTGTTTTGAAGCCACCGCGCCTCCATCTTGGCACTCTCCAACAGTTGTCAAAAATATTTTGGGAGCTATAGAAATCCATTTATTAAAGTCTACATTTATTTTTGCCATGTTTATTATATTCCATATACCTTAATTTATTTATTTATTTTATTTTACCTTTATTTAACTAGGCAAGTCAGTTAAGAACAAATTCTTAGAGATATTGTGACCTCTACTGGTTTCATAAAGTTATAACACCATGGAAAACTCATCATTTACTTTTACGTCATTTAGCAGACGCTCCTATCCAGAGCGACCTACAGTTAGTGAATGCATACATGTTTTTTTTCATACTGGCCCCCGGTGGGAAACGAACCCACATCCCTGCCGGCCAAACCCTCCCCACATCCCTGCCGGCCAAACCCTCCCCTACCTTGGACGACGCTGGACCAATTGTGCGCCGCTGCGACAGAGCCTGGACCACATGCAGTGCCTTAGACCACTGCGCCACTCGGGAGTCAGTATAGATGACTATAGAATTATTATGCCATTTATGTAGGCTACTAATACCTCTATAGTATATCATCCATGATGGGTATGGAAAGTGTTTGGCTGAGGCATTTGACTCATCTGAAGAGAAAGTAGTTGGAAGCTATCCACAATAAAATCGTATTACCATGCATAGACCTAGGCTGTGTTCAATGGTAATTGATCAAACAAAGTAGTCTAGAAGTTACAGAAAAATGATTTGTCTTCCCGAAAATATAAATTATATGCGGGAATATTGCCTAATTAGCCTATTTTAAAGGGATAGTTCACCCAAATTACAAAATGACACATTGGTTTCCTTACCCTGTAAGCAGTCTATGGACAAGGTAACAGTAATCCATGCTTTGTCAGTGGAGGCTGCTGAGGGGAGGACGGCTCATAATAATGTCTGGACCAGAGCAAATGGAATGGCATTAAACACATGGAAACCATGTGTTTGATGTATTTGATACCATTCCACTGATTCTGCTCCAGCCATTACCATGAGCCCATCCTCCCCAATTAAGGTGCCACCAACCTCCTGTGGTTGGTTTTATTTCCCTGGCGCTGTTTCCAAATGCTAATGTTTCAGTATTTGTGGCACAAATCCCATTCAAGTCATGGGACCGATTTAAGCATTTTCCGCGCATCATGTACAAATCATACGAAAGTATAAAAAATGTAGCGTGAAGCTTATCAAAGTCACTTATAGATTATTTGAACATGATGCGCAAAAAAATTCAAATATCTGTCCCATGACTTAAATCGAATTTGTGCCACAAATGCTAAATGTGATTTGTGCCACAAATGCATTTGGAAACAGTGTCAGGGTAACTAAACCAAAGCATGGATTGCTGTTATACATTGTCCATAGACTGCTTACATGGTAAAGAAACACATATGTAATTTTGTAATTTGGGTGAACTATCCCCCTTTAAATGCTAGGCATTTAAATGTAGCTCAATTGGTAGAGCATGGCACTTGTAACGCCAGGGTAGTGGGTTCGATCCCCGGGACCACCCATAGTAAAAATGTATGCACACGTGACTGTAAGTCGCTTTGGATAAAAGCGTCTGCTAAATGGCATATTATTATAATTAAATAGATAACATCTACTGAAGAAATCTGATAGGCCTCTTGTAGCCTACACCAATATTTAGAATTCTCTGTTCATCTATACTTAATTCTGTCAGTGAGAGGGCTGTGTGTCCACCAATATTGCTTTTGGAATTAGATCTAAGAAAGGGTAACCAACATAAGGTGCTAAAAATATTACACACCAATACAATAACAAACACGTAACACGTAACATGAAACAAAAAATTTACTGTAGGCTATATCCACAATTTCTCACTAATTATTTTCACCCCAAGAAAGTCACATATACATATAATATAAGACTGCTTGAAATACGCACTTTGCTGTTTTTTTGTACATTTGTCAGGAGGAAAATATTTTGTTCCTATCGTACTTTCCCTTTAATGTTTTTTTTAAAACATACCCTTTAATAATTTACCTGGCCACACCTGAATTTCCACCCACTGAAATAAGTTGCACAATAACAATAGAAGTGGGAAAACGACGTAAGAGACATTCCATAAAATTCCCACGCTCGTTGTTTGATAAGCGCTGAGGTTGGGTGAGTGTTACACTTTTATGTATTTTCAGTTGTATTTTCCAGCTTTGTAAAACTAGCAGTCTTCTTGCGTGGTTGAAAGTCCAACATTTTATCTAGTGCGCTGTTATGAGAAACTTCCGTGTTGTGATCTGGAGTGCGCTTTGAAGGTCTGTGTACAACATTTGTCTTGACAGTTAACACATTCAGGCAACTTTATAACTCTATTTGTGTCTGAAATATATTTTATTTAGTGGTTTCACATTGCAAGCGTATTTTATTTGGTAGTCATGCGTAAATAGAGCCTTTCTTTTCTTAGACTACTCAAACAGCACAGGCCATAATGAGATGCATTGGGCGAGCTTTGTTTGCAAGGGGCAGGGAGGGATTCTACTTGTCTTATCGTTCTTTTTATTTTAATTGTATTATTATTATTATTATTATTATTATTATTATTATTTTCATTTAGCAGACGCTATTATCCAGAGCGACTTACAGTTAGTGAGTGCATACATTTTTCATTCTTGGCTTACCTTACCTGTCGTGGAAAAGTGTCCACCTTAGAGACTATTGTTTGATAATTAATGACACTAGAATACTGTCTGGAGTTACATCTTATCGGTTTTGGGGCATCATCTCTTGCGTGGGAAGACATGTATGACCTATGAATGTGCACTCTGTAAATGTACTTTTCTTTGTAGGTGAAGAAGAGCAGTTTACCATAAAACCAATAGAGCTGAGACACAAAGAAAAAAAACAGACAATGTGATGTGACTTCAGTCAAAGTAAAAACACTCAATCAAGCATAGACTTACTTACAGATTCACCAAGACAGATGGACGAAGTCTGGAGACATTGAACACCTAAAAAACCAATGACTGAGATCCTACCGTCAAACCTGGAGCTGCTAGAAGACAGCCCCTCCAAAACCAGCGGGGTGTCTGCTAAACCCCAAACCCCAACATGGGGGGCAGAGGGGGAGAAAGTGATTAAAGAATTGGAGGAAGATTTGGAAAAGGGGAGGGAAGGAGTGGTGGATGAAGAAGAAATGGTCAGCTCGGCTAAATTGGAACCTACCACTCTGCAATGGCCGGGTGACAGGGGTGTAGAGAAAACAACGAAGAAAGGAAGTGCATTGACTGAGAAAGAAGATAAGGGAAGGGGAAAGGGGGATGTCCCAGAGGGAGAGAGGAGGAGCGTGCGCTCCATGTGCACCTCTCTTCAAGAAGGAGAAAGCCGGACGGAGAGCGAGAGAGGGCTGGGGTTGGGAGCGGAGAGAATGGGGGAAGAATGGATGGAGATGGAGAGAGAGGTGCAGGACCCAGGGCTGTGTAAGAGAGGGAAGAAGGTGCAGGTAGAGATAGAGGTGGAAGATGGTATGAACTCTTTGCCTGAGAAGGCAGCGCAGGTCTTTAACCCATCCGTCACCATCCTACACTCCTCTAGTGCTCCGACGTCTCCCAGAGAACGTGAGGCATCCTGGGTTGTTGACGCAGAGAAGAGCCCCCTCCTCGTTCCCCACGGAACCCCACCTGATGGCTACTACCACCACTGGCCAGTGGAGGGGGGATCCTCAAAATGTAAAGAGATGCACCAACATTTCATCATTCTGTCTTTTGGCCTCCAACCTCTCTCTCTCTCCATGTCTCTGTCTTTCTCTTTGCTAGTCTCTCCCTTGTTCATTCAGCCACTGTGGCTCTGCTCAAATAGTTTTGCGAGTGCAAATTCATCCTTCCCTCTTCCCTTATTTGAGGTAATCTAATCTATAAGTGGTAGTGTTTCCGTTCGCTTTCTTTTACTTCAGAGGGCAGGAAGACTAATAGTATCTCCTTTCTTCTCCCCTGCAGGTGGGTGTGACTGTGCCAACAGGGAAGCTCTCAAAGTGGGCGTGTCTGTGTTCACTGCAGCTCTCATTTTCCCCCTCCTGGTGTGGGGGGGCTATGTCTTCCTGCCTTTTGATGCCCCACTGTTGGACAGTGCCCCCCTCAGGCTGGTCTACACGCTACGCTGCTCTGTTTTCGCTGTGGTGCCCATCATACTGGGTGAGTGGCTCATTGGTCATTCAGCAGATGTTCTTTACCAGAATTACTCAGGTGTGAACAGCAAGGTGAGTCGAACAACAACACCATCGTCACAAGCTAACCCTCATGTTGTCCTCCCAGGCTGGTTGGTGCTGGGTGTCTCCAGGATGCGGTTGGGTGATGTGAAGCCGCTGTGTGAGGTGGAGGCCTGGGAAGTGGGTGTGCACCGGCGCTATGTGGATGACTCCGTCACCCTCTTCCTTCTCTACTTCCTGCAGCTGGCCGTTATGGCGCCCTACCTGAGCCAGGACCTGCTCAAACTGGTGCCCCTGCTCACCATCATCTTCGCCTTCGGAAGGTAATGAAACAACAATACACCAGAGAGATGCAGTGAAATGTGTTGTCCAATTTCAGTGCTCAGTCAGTCATAACCCTATACCTACCCTATATGACATGTGATCTCAATATAAGGCGGTCTGGGCAGACTATAGAAATGACTGCATCTGTCTAATGTCCATCTCTCCTCTGTGCCAACAGGCTGATGTACTGGGTGGCAGCTGCACTGGGCAGCAGTATTCGGGGCTTTGGCTTCGGCCTGTCCTTCCTGCCCACCATGGCCATGCTGGGTGCCAACCTCTACTTCATCGTCACCATGGACGCTGGGGGCACCATCTTCGCCCAGGATGTGGTGCACCAACAAGACCCACCCCCAGACTCCCGCCAGAGGTTCTGGGGATAGGGGGATGGAGGAAAAACAGAAGGAATGGAACAATGGGGAAGAGGGACAGGATCTGTTTTACCTACTGGTGGAATTTAACTTTCAAAGGGTTACTATGTAAACGGTAGTGGATCGTTTTAGAGTGTGATTAAACCACACTGATGATGTGTATAATAGACTGGGCAGTGGTAGTCAGTGATAGAGCATGTAAAAACAGTAATTGGAGAAAGGGTGTCTACGTTATAATTCATCTTCTTGCATGGCATTAAACCGTCACTGTCACGGATTCTGCCGAGACTGCTCCTCCTCCTGGTTCGGGCAAGCTTCGGCGTTCGCCGTCCCCGGAGTACTAGCTGCCACCGCTCTATGTTTCGTAGTGTGATTGCTTTTGTCTGTCTTTTACACCTGTGTCCATTTGTGTGTTGATTACTTGTCTTATAAGTTCCTTGTTTTGCATTAGTCTGATTGTGTGTTGTTATTTTCTGCCTGTCGTGCAGAGCTGCGTGTCTGCACTCTGTCTTTGTGTGGGATTATTGTTTACGCGTGTTTGCGTAATTGCCTCGCCTCCGTCTGTTTTCGAGGTCGTGTTTTGTTTGTTGCTCTTTGGACTATTTAAGTCTTTTGGACGTATCCTCTGTGTCCTGCGCCTGACTCCTCCACCACATCCACATCGGAACTACTGACAGAACAACACAACCTAACTATGGAGTCAGCAGGAACAGCGGCGGCACCCGAATCCCTGGAAGACCGGATCAGCTACCAAGACACCATGATCCGGCAACTTGGGGCCGCCATGGGCGAGGTGTCCAACACTCTGCGCCGGTTGGTGACTCGAGAGGTGCCCACGCACTCTTACACCATCTCATCACCAACGGCCAGTCCTCCTCTCTCAGCACCGGAACCCAGTGGCATTCGGCTCTCGCTCCCGAGGGCATATGACGGTTCTGCAGCCGGGTGTCAGGGATTCCTCCTGCAGGTGGAACTCTACCTGGCCACCATACACCCGGCGCCCTCGGGATACGAGAGCGTCTCCGCCCTCATCTCCTGTCTATCCGGCAAGGCGTTGGAGTGGGCCAACGCCGAATGGAGGGGAATAGACGCCGCTACCATCACCTACGCGGAGTTCTCTCGCCGCTTCAGGGCTGTCTTCGATCATCCACCTGAGGGGAAAGCGGCGGGAGAGCGTCTGTTCCACCTCCGACAGGGGAAGAGGAGCGCACAGGAGTTCGCACTGGAGTTCCGGACGCTAGCGGCGGATGCGGGGTGGAATGAGAGGGCCCTCATCGACCACTACCGGTGTAGCCTACGAGAGGACGTTCGTCGTGAGCTGGCCTGCAGGGACACCAACCTGTCGTTCGACCAGTTGGTGGACATTTCCATCCGTCTAGACACCCTGCTGGCTACCCGCGGACGTCCCGAGTGGGGGTCGTCCATTCCACCCTCCAGCACCTCCGAGCCGATTCCCATGGAGCTCGGGGGTGCTGGCGCTAGAGAGAGGAGGAGAGAGAACCCGAGGGGGGCCATCCCCTGCACCAACTGTGGTCGTGGAGGACACACCGCGGCCAGGTGCTGGGGAGGGTCTCCTGGGAGAGGGGACAACAGGTCACGCACTGGGGAGTCATTTCAGGTGAGTAGGCGCCCCACTTACCCAGAGCTTTCTGTTGGTCACATGAGTATTCCTGTGAGATTTCCACAGGTGGCACCTCATTCCCAGCATAAGGCGCTAGTAGATTCAGGCGCAGCTGGGAACTTTATTGATCGGGCATTTTGTTGTAGGTTAGGAATTCCCCTTCGGCCGGTAGAAGCTCCATTTCCTGTCCACGCCTTAGACAGCCGGCCGTTGGGGTCGGGCCTGATCAGGGAGGTCACAGCACCACTGACGATGACGACGCAGGGGGGTCATGAGGAGATCATTCAGTTTTATCTGATTGACTCTCCTGCGTACCCCGTGGTGTTGGGGCTTCCCTGGTTAAGCACCCATGATCCTACCATTGCGTGGCAACAGAGGGCTCTTATGGAGTGGTCTGCCCAGTGTGTAGGGAGATGTCTAGGTGTTTCCGTAGGGGCGACCTCGGTAGAGAGTCCGAACCAAGTGCCCGCACTGCGCATTCCCCCTGAGTATGAGGACTTAGCACTTGTGTTCAGCTAATCGAGGGCAACACGGCTACCTCCTCATAGACAGGGGGACTGTGCGATAAATCTCCAAACAGGAGCGGCTCTTCCACGGAGTCGTGTGTATCCCCTGTCTAAAGAGGAGACGGCGGCTATGGAGACTTACATAGCCGAGTCCGTGGCACAGGGATACATACGGTCCTCCACTTCCCCGGTTTCCTCGAGTTTCTTCTTTGTGAAGAAGAAGGACGGGGGATTGCGCCCGTGTATTGATTACCGTAGTCTCAATCAGATCACAGTTAAGTACAGTTACCCACTTCCACTGATTGCGACTATGACGGAATCGTTACGCGGAGCGCAGTTCTTCACAAAGTTGGATCTCAGGAGCGCGTACAATCTGGTGCGCATTAGGAAGGGGGATGAATGGAAAACAGCATTTAGCACCACCTCGGGTCATTACGAGTATCTCGTCATGCCATACGGGTTAATGAATGCTCCTTCAGTCTTCCAATCCTTTGTTGACGAGATTTTCCGGGACATGCATGGGCAGGGTGTAGTAGTGTACATCGACGACATCCTAGTGTACTCTTCTACACGAGCCGAGCATGTAGCCCTGGTGCGCCGAGTGTTGAGAAGACTGTTGGAGCATGACTTGTATGTCAAGGCAGAGAAATGCCTGTTCTTCCAGGAGTCCGTCTCCTTTTTGGGTTATCGGTTGTCTGCGTCTGGTGTGGAGATAGAGGTAGACCGTGTATCGGCCGTGCGTAATGGCGGCAGGTAGCTTAGTGGGTAAGAGCGTTGTGCCAGTAACCGAAAGGTCGCTGGTTCTAATCCCCGAGCCGACTAGGTGAAAAATCTGTCGATGTGCCCTTGAGCAAGGCACTTAACCCTAATTGCTCCTGTAAGTCGCTCTGGATAAGAGCGTCTGCTAAATAAATAAAATTAAAATTATTTAATTAAATTAATTAATTAATTGGCAAACTCCAACCACTGTAAAAGAGGTGCAGCAGTTCTTGGGTTTTGCTAATTACTACCGGAGGTTTATTCGGGGTTTTGGACAAGTTGCAGCTCCCATTACGTCCCTGCTAAAGGGGGGTCCGGTTCGTTTGCAGTGGTCGGCTGAGGCGGACAGGGCATTTGTCAAACTGAAGAACCTGTTCACCTCGGCCCCGGTGCTGGCGCATCCGGATCCCTCTTTACCATTCCAAGTAGAGGTAGACGCGTCCGAGACCGGTATTGGGGCAGTCCTGTCACAACGGTCCGGCACACCACCTAAACTCCGCCCCTGTGCGTTCTACTCCAAGAAGCTCAGCGGAGCGCAACTATGACGTTGGGGACAGGGAGCTGTTAGCCGTAGTCCAGGCCCTAAAGGTGTGGAGGCATTGGCTTGAGGGGGCTCAACACCCTTTCCTCATTCTGACTGATCACCGTAACCTGGAGTACATCCGGGCAGCTAGGAGATTGAACCCTCGTCAGGCTAGGTGGAACATGTTCCTAACCCGGTTTGTTTTTAAGATCACATACATCCCAGGGTCCCAGAATGGTAAGGCAGACGCCCTGTCCCGGCGGTATGACACCGAGGAGAGGTCCAACGAGCCTACTTCCATACTGCCGGAGTCTTGTTTGGTGGCTCCGGTGGTATGGGAGGTCGATGCGGAAATCGAGCGGGCACTGCGTACCGACCCTACTCCCCCCGAGTGTCCTGTGGGGCGGACATACGTTCCGCTCGAGGTTCGTGATCGTCTTATTTATTGGGCTCATACATCACCCTCCTCTGGACATCCAGGTATTGGCCGGACCGTGCACTGTCTTAGCATGAAATACTGGTGGCCAACGTTAGCTAAGGATGTGAGGGTTTATGTCTCCTCCTGCTCGGTGTGTGCCCAGTGTAAGGTGCCTAGACATTTGCCCAGGGGTAAGTTACATCCCCTGCCCGTTCCACAACGACCATGGTCCCACCTATCGGTGGATTTTGTAACCGACCTACCCCCCTCCCAGGAGAATACCACCATTTTGGTCGTTGTGGATCGGTTTTCCAAGGCCTGTCGTCTCCTTCCAATGCCGGGTCTCCCTACTGCCCTACAAACCGCTGAGGCCCTATTTACCCATGTGTTCCGGCACTATGGGGTCCCCGAGGATATTGTGTCTGACCGAGGTCCCCAGTTCACCTCCAGAGTTTGGGGGGCGTTCATGGAACGATTGGGGGTCTCGGTAAGCCTTACCTCGGGGTACCACCCAGAGAGCAATGGGCAGGTGGAACGTGTCAACCAGGATGTGGGTAGGTTTTTGAGGTCCTATTGCCGGGACCGGCTGGAGGAGTGGTCTAGGTTCATCCCCTGGGCAGAGATGGCCCAGAACTCTCTCCGCCACTCCTCCACCAATTTAACACCTTTCCAGTGTGTTTTAGGTTATCAGCCGGTCCTGGCACCATGGCACGAGAGCCAGATCGAGGCCCCTGCGGTGGACGAGTGGATTCGGCGCTCGGAGGAGACGTGGGACGCTGCCCATGTCCATCTGCAGCGTGCCATCCGTCAACAAAAGGCGAGCGCCGATCGCCACCGCAGTGAGGGACCGGTGTACGCACTGGGAGATCGAGTCTGGCTCTCGACTCGAAACTTGCCCCTCCGCCTGCCCTGCCGGAAGCTGGGTCGGCGGTTTGTGGGGCCCTTCAAAGTCCTGAGAAGATTGAACGAGGTGTGTTACAGGTTACAACTGCCTATAGAGTACAAAAATATTAACCCCTCGTTCCATGTGTCTCTTCTCAGGCCGGTGGTAGCTGGCCCACTCCAAGAAGATGAGATAGGAGAGACCCCTCCGCCCCCTTTGGACATCGAGGGGGCCCCGGCGTACAGGGTCCGGACCATCTTGGACTCGAGGCGCCGGATGGGTGGTCTCCAGTATCTCGTGGAGTGGGAGGGGTACGGTCCGGAGGAACGGTGCTGGGTGCCCAGGAGGGACATCCTCGATCCATCCCTCCTGACTGAGTTCCACCGTGGGCATCCCACGCGCCCGGGTCCGCGTCCTCCTGGCCGTCCCCGAGGCCGGGGTCGGCGCACGGCTGGAGCCGCGCGTCAAGGGGGGGGTACTGTCACGGATTCTGCCGAGACTGCTCCTCCTCCTGGTTCGGGCAGGCTTCGGCGTTCGCCGTCCCCGGAGTACTAGCTGCCACCGCTCTATGTTTCGTAGTGTGATTGCTTTTGTCTGTCTTTTACACCTGTGTCCATTTGTGTGTTGATTACTTGTCTTATAAGTTCCTTGTTTTGCATTAGTCTGATTGTGTGTTGTTATTTTCTGCCTGTCGTGCAGAGCTGCGTGTCTGCACTCTGTCTTTGTGTGGGATTATTGTTTACGCGTGTTTGCGTAATTGCCTCGCCTCCGTCTGTTTTCGAGGTCGTGTTTTGTTTGTTGCTCTTTGGACTATTTAAGTCTTTTGGACGTATCCTCTGTGTCCTGCGCCTGACTCCTCCACCACATCGGAACTACTGACAGTCACTTTAGTGAAACAGTAGAATGTATTCTGTAGAAGATCTGCTAATTGACAGAAGGACAATTAAGTACCATGGAATAATGTTGAAATCACAATTGTTGTCTCAATGCAAAGAGTTAATGAAAATAGAGTTTGTAGTTCCACTCAGAATTGTGCCACTTGGGGAAGTTTCGACAACAACCAAACCACTGTCTTCCTCAGAAATATCTAGCTAGGCCTGCTGCAGACAAATAGTTTGCTGAACTGTGCTGTTTGGTTTGACAAGTATATCTGTACTTGAGGCATCCTGTAATCTATTGTATTGCATTTGGTAATTAATCTGGTATTACAGGCTAATAACATTAATTGCATTGACATTTGGGATGTAATATCAGGTTTATAGAGAAAAACTAAGACTTGCTCTAGACCTTCTAGTCAATCAATTTCCTCTTGAAAATGTTCAATATAACCAATCAAAAAATCACGTTCTGTGATAAGGTCATCGACTACTGAGTGGACATTTTGTCTCATATCTTCATGACTGTATTTCCTTTTAAAAGGATGTCCACACATTAGCAATGCAATTATAACAGCTAACAAGTCATTTAAAGATAATGGATTTAGTACAAAGACTTTGACATTGAGAACCATTTCACAATTAAAGAATGTGGATTGCATGGCATTTTGTGTCCCCACAAAAATGGCAACGTCCTTATAGAAATCCAACCTGTCCCAACAAGTACCTACAGTGAGGGAAAAAAGTATTTGATCCCCTGCTGATTTTGTACATTTGCCCACTCACAAAGACATGATCAGTCTATAATTTTAATGGTAGGTTTATTTGAACAGTGAGAGACAGAATAACAACAAAAAAATCCAGAAAAAACGCATGTCAAAAATGTTATAAATTGATTTGCATTTTAATGAGGGAAATAAGTATTTGACCCCTCTGCAAAACATGACTTAGTACTTGGTGGCAAAACCCTTGTTGGCAATCCTTGTCAGATGTTTCTTGTAGTTGGCCACCAGGTTTGCACACATCTCAGGAGGGATTTTGTCCCACTCCTCTTTGCAGATTTTCTCCAAGTCATTAAGGTTTCGAGGCTGACGTTTGGCAACTCGAACCTTCACCTGGGAGCCAGAAATCTTTCTGATTGAGAGGGGGTCAAATACTTTTTTTTTTCCCTCCACATATTTTCTATGGGATTAAGGTCTGGAGACTGGCTAGGCTACTCCAGGACCTTAATGTGCTTCTTCTTGAGCCACTCCTTTGTTGCCTTGGCCAAGCTGCTTGGCGATGGTCTTGTAGCCCATTCCAGCCTTGTGTAGGTCTACAATCTTGTCCCTGACATCCTTGGAGAGCTCTTTGGTCTTGGCCATGGTGGAGAGTTTGGAATCTGATTGATTGATTGCTTCTGTGGACAGGTGTCTTTTATACAGGTAACAAACTGAGATTAGGAGCACTCCCTTTAAGAGTGTGCTCCTAATCTCAGCTCGTTACCTGTATAAAAGACACCTGGGAGCCAGAAATCTTTCTGATTGAGAGGGGGTCAAATACTTTTTTCCCTCATTAAAATGCAAAAAAATGTATAACATTTTTGACATGCGTCTTTCTGGATTTGTTTGTTGTTATTCTGTCTCTCACTGTTCAAATAAACCTACCATTAAAATTATAGACTGATAATTTCTTTGTCAGTGGGCAAACGTACAAAATCAGCAGGGGATCAAATACTTTTTTCCCTCACTGTACCTGCCCAGGCGGTCCAACCTCCATGCCTTTATCTCTGAAAACAAATCCTTTCACAATACAGCACAGCCCTGTAAGGGCGATTGTGAATGGAGTTGTTACTGTATTTTAAAATAGACCTATAATAGAAATGTATCTATTTTAAAATGTTATGAATTAAATCTGATTTTTACAGTGCAGGTATAGAATTTATGAAATGTATAACTACACTGATTCCGTTCTACATTTCCAAGTAAACTTCAGCTAATTACAGTCTAAAAGTGTAGAGTCTATTTAATGTCTATGATAGTCTTTTCTTATGATTTTCTTTTACTTTTTATATATTTTCTCAAAATGATACATGTAAATAAATTATACTTAACAAGTGATGTTTTTATTGGCCTTTCATTTGCATCATTAGTGAAGCTGCCATTTTTATTGGTATGAAAGCCTTTTCGTGACCAATAAAAATCAGCAAGCATTTAAGGTAGACCTACAGTCGTGGTCAAAAGTTTTGAGAATGACACAAATACTAATTTTCACAAAGTCTGCTGCCTCAGTTTCGATGATGGCAATTTGCATATACTCCAGAATGTCATGAAGAGTGATCAGGTGAATTGCAAAGTCCCTCTTTGCCATGAAAATGAACTTAATCCCAAAAAAGCATTTCCACTGCATTTCAGCCCTGCCACAAAAGGACCAGCTGCCATCTTGTCAGTGATTCTCTCGTTAACACAGGTGAGAGTGTTGACGAGGACAAGGCTGGAGATCACTCTGTCATGCTGATTGAGTTAGAATAACAGACTGGAAGCTTTAAAAGGAGGGTGGTGCCTGAAATCATTGTTCTTCCTCTGTTAACCATGGTTACCTGCAAGGAAACACGTGCCGTCATCATTGCTTTGCACAAAAAGGGCTTCACAGGCAAGGATATTGCTGCTAGTAAGATTGCACCTAAATCAACAATTTTTCGGATCATCAAGAACTTCAAGGAGAGAGGTTCAATTGTTGTGAAGAAGGCGTCAGGGCGCCCAAGAAAGTCCAGCAAGCGCCAGGACCGTCTCCTAAAGTTGATTCAGCTGCGGGATCGGGGCACCACCAGTGCAGAGCTTGCTCAGGAATGGCAGCAGGCAGGTGTGAGTGCATCTGCACGCACAGTGAGGCAAAGACTTTTGGAGGATGGCCTGGTGTCAAGAAGGGCAGCAAAGAAGCCACTTCTCTCCAGGAAAAACATCAGGGACAGACTGATATTCTGCAAAAGGTACATGGATTGGACTGCTGAGGACTGGGGTAAAGTCATTTTCTCTGATGAACAAAACCCCACAAATTCTGACAAACTCCAAGCATTGATTATGCCAGAATGGGCTGCCATCAGTCAGGATGTGGCCCAGAAGTTAATTGACAGCATGCCAGGGCGGATTGCAGAGGTCTTGAAAAAGAAGGGTTAATGTAATTGTGAATAAAAGCCTTTGACACTTGTGGAATGCTTGTAATTATACTTCAGTATACCATAGTAACATCTGACAAAAATATCTCATTACACTGAAGCAGCGAACTTTGTGAAGACCAATACTTTTGTCATTCTCAAAACTTTTGACCATGACTGTATGTGCATTACAGTTGTTCTGAATGGGCACCTGTTTTCGGATGATGCTATTGCTGCATTCACAACCAAGTGGGAAGGTGGTATTTATCACCTACGACTGGGAGAAATCCACTTGAACACACTTCCAACTCCTAATTACTAGCCTTGGTGATTTACTGCCACCTGCAGTTATGGAATGTTTGCTCACGAGTGTAATTCATTGGCTGATCCCTCCTGATGACCTGGATGGAAATATATAATCTTTCCTTAACCTGTAGGAAGTCCCACCCAGTTGACTACTTCAAACTGGCTTTTGGGCACTAGTGTCCTCTATCTATCTCTGTGTGAAACTTGTCTATCACCCCTGATCGCAGACTTCTCCCACATGCTGACCTCTGACCTCACCTACTAAGGAAATTACCTTGATAACAGCATAATAATTTGTTTACAAGCATTATAGCTGTACTTTTAGTTTATGGTTGACGCAGCTTGTTGGCCATTAGTCATCTGGCGTTTGTCAACGAGTTCAAAGCATGTGAATGCATACAACTGGTCGGAGATATCCGAGTTCCCAGTTGTTTTGAACGCGGCATAACATCAAGCCTATGACATAGGCCTACATTTTTCGAATGGACTAACTGGCTCCCATTTTTGTCGGCGGTAAAATATTGTTCACGTACACCCAAACTTCTCGTTTATTTATGGTCTGGCCACAGGGAAGTCTGGGTTCAGAATGACAAGAAAGCTACCCCTTGCACGTGAGTTTTAAAGTAGGCCTATCTCATCTGTACCCCAGGGGTATTTACCACTAAAGTTATCGAAGTGAAGGGACAAGAGGAGTAAAATATGGCAGCTGCACCAGCTAGAAGAAAACACGGCGCATGTCTGCTTCGAATCAAAGAAAATTGTCCATTGCGAAAATTTAGGAAAAACAGGTGTTACGGTAAGAACATGATTGTTTTCAAGAATTGATGGATAAAAATATATAGCCTATAAAAATGCATAACATTTACGTATAGACGAATTATACCACCCAGGAAGTTAGGGTTGAAGTTGACACTTCACAGATCCCTGTCGGCCTTGCACTGTATGAATTTGACAGTAAAATGTGTATTGAATTTGATAGCCTAAATGCTATAGCCTGATAATACATTAGGGGTAGGCCTATTATAAATAATAATCTTACATTTTAAAGTTTTATTTACTATAAAGCGACACTATAAAATGTGTATATCAAGGGAGCAAATGCACGACTTTATCCACATGCAAACACCTTTATGTATAGTGCTGAAGGAATAACATTCTAGAAGATAAACATTACATAATTTGTTTACCAGTATACATTTTATGTCAACATAAACATAAACAATGGAGTAAAACGGCCTTATATTACGGTAAGACTACTGTACTTATCAAATAATGAATAATAAGTAATATTCATCCAAATAAAGGGGTAGGCTATATTGCATTAGTTGAAATTACTGGAAATCTGACTGTGGCTTTAAAATAAGTAGTCTGTGTTGTTAACTGCCAATGCTGATGCTCCACCACCATTGTTTGCAACAGTTTTGAGGAAGTTGGAGGCCAAAGTAGTAAGGCAACATTTAGTCCCAACGTATCATGCGGTTGCTTAAGACTTGTCCATCAGGATTGCCATACCTGTCCGAAAGTACCCGCACTACTCTACGCCTACACCTGAACACCTCCTGTCAAGTACTTCAGTTGCACTTGCTGTCAAGAGCTGGTTGCCCAGGGTGGGTGCATGTCAGCAGGGTAAAAAGGCTTCCTGCATGGTCTCCTCTCCTTCAACTGGACTAATCTGAAAATAATTTGAAGTAAAGTCGTTGAAGCTAACTACTGAAAATTGATTTCACCAGTCCAGTTCTTTCACATCAGTGCAGATGAAGGAAATTAGATAAGGAGAGGAAATCACTTCAGAGTATTGATACTTAGGCCTAATTGTATTTTTTACATTTCCCTTTGGCAGATGTTACAGCCGCACCTTCGGCTGGTGGTGGGGTGTGTTCGGGAGACTTCAGTAAGCACCCCATTTCTGCATCCAAAACCGGACCTATCAGCACCATCTATGTAGAGCCCCTCCCTCCATCCTATCAGTCTATTTACCGTCCCCACCAATCACAGGACCCCATTGGTAAGACACTTAAAACACTCGCATGGCCATCTTTCCAAATGTCTTGTTGAGTGGTCTCCAAAGGCTAATCGTTAACTGACCTCTTTTATCAGGAGCTGTGATATGGTAGTTACTGGTTATTATTAGTATTAGAAGTTACCTCTCTCGATCTCTCTGATAATCCTATTATATATGGGAGCAATATTTTGGGAACATTGCTCTCACCTATGCAACTTGTCAGATCAGTGATTGTTTTGTTGAAGTAATTAAGAATGTATGCTATTGGGAAGTGCTTCACAGAGCCATACACTTGAGTATACAAAACATTAAGAACAACTGCTCTTTCATGACAGACTGACCAGGGGCCTCATTTATAAACCGTGCATATGCATAAAATAGACCCCAAAACATGCGTGTGCCAGTTTTCACACAAAAGTTGGCATTTATAAAAACTGAATTTGACATGAAAATGTGCTCACCTTCCCACAAACTTTAGACCATGCGTAAGCACAGTTTCTAGTGGTTGAAGTATTGCATTGCAAGCAGGCAAGTAGATTAGTATTTTGTGCAAATGGGGGATATGAACAGGTTAAACAGGTTAATAACAAGATGCAATCATTTGACGTTAGTGAGAAGAGAGAAAATCTATTTAGTTTATCTTTGCATTTTAAATCCTAGGCTATTATTTATTTAATTTCCATGATCATTGCATAGTAAATTCCTCACCTTCTCTGTGATGGTTTCATACTCACGAGGTAGCATAGGCGGTTGTAGGTTACTTCTGTAGCTTACATCAGAATACTGTAATTTCACATTTCTCGAGTACACAATATTGCATTTATACACATAATCCATATTTTCATAACCATTGCAGGGTCATGATGGGTTCATATTCCCGAAGTAGCCATAGCCTCCAACAAATTACCATGCGTATCTCATTTAATTGACCCTTCGCTATGCTATATTTGGGCAACCAATCATTTGAAACGCATCAAAGCTATTAAGGGATTTACAAAAACATTGTTTAAATGGCTAAATAATTTAACAGTGCACCAGGGGTACTTGCTACTGTGATTCCTGTAGGGCTGACCCCAATTAGTTGACTGGCCAGTTGTTTGGTCGATAGGCTGCTGGTCGACCAATATTTTCTTTAGTCGAGCAGTAGCAAATATATATAAGGTACCAGTCAACAGTTTGGACACATCTACTCATTCAAGGGTTTTTCTTTATTTTTACTACTTTCTACATTGTAGAATAATAGTGAAGACATCAAAACTATGAAATAACACATATGGAATCATGTAGTAACCAAAAAAGTGTTAAACAAATCAAAATATATTTTATATTTGAGATTCTTCAAAGTAGCCACCCTTTGCACACTCTTAGCATTCTCTCAACCAGCTTGACCTGGAATGCTTTTCCAACAGTCTTGAAGGAATTCCCACATATGCTGAGAACTTGTTGGCTGCTTTTCCTTTGCTCTGCGGTCCAACTCATCCCAAACCATCTCAATTGGGTTGAGGTTGGGTGATTGTGGAGGCCAGGTCATCTGATGCAGCACTCCATCACTCTCCTTGGTCAAATAGCCCTTACACAGCCTGGAGGTGTGTTGGGTCATTGTCCTGTTGAAAAACAAATTATAGTCCCACTAAGCGCAAACCAGATGGGATGGCGTATCGCTGCAGAATGATGTAGTAGCCATGCTGGTTAAGTGTGCCTTGAATTCTAAATATATCACCGACAGTGTCACCAGCAAAGCACCATCACACCTTCTCCTCCATGCTTCACGGTGGGAACCACACATGCAGAGATTATCCGTTCACCTACTCTGCACCTCACAAAGACACGGCGGTTGGAACCAAATCTCTCAAATTTGGACTCATCAGACCAAAGGACAGATTTCCACCAGTCTAATGTCCATTGCTTGTGTTTCTTGGCCCAAGCGAGTCTCTTCTTATTATTGGTGTCCTTTAGTAGTGGTTTCTTTGCAGCAATTTGACCATGAAGGCCTGATTCACACAGTCTCCTCCAAACAGCTGATGTTGAGAAGTGTTTTTATTTATTTTTTATTTTTTAGGGGGTAGATCAGCTTTAATATTGCAGATAGATTGTAACTTCCATCAATGTACAGTGAGGGAAAAAAGTATTTGATCCCCTGCTGATTTTGTACGTTTACCCACTGACAAAGAAATGATCAGTCTATAATTTTAATGGTAGGTTTATTTGAACAGTGAGAGACAGAATAACAACAAACAAATCCAGAAAGACGCATGTCAAAAATGTTATAAATTGATTTGCATTTTAATGAGGGAAATAAGTATTTGACCCCCTCTCAATCAGAAAGATTTCTGGCACCCAGGTGTCTTTTATACAGGTAACGAGCTGAGATTAGGAGCACACTCTTAAAGGGAGTGCTCCTAATCTCAGTTTGTTACCTGTATAAAAGACACCTGTCCACAGAAGCAATCAATCAATCAGATTCCAAACTCTCCACCATGGCCAAGACCAAAGAGCTCACCAAGGATGTCAGGGACAAGATTGTAGACCTACACAAGGCTGGAATCGGCTACAAGACCATCGCCAAGCAGCTTGGTGAGAAGGTGACAACAGTTGGTGTGATTATTCGCAAATGGAAGAAACACAAAAGAACTGTCAATCTCCCTCGGCCTGGGGCTCCATGCAAGATCTCACCTCGTGGAGTTGCAATAATCATGAGAACGGTGAGGAATCAGCCCAGAACTACACGGGAGGATCTTGTCAATGATCTCAAGGCAGCTGGGACCATAGTCACCAAGAAAACAATTGGTAACACACTATGCCGTGAAGGACTGAAATCCTGCAGCGCCCGCAAGGTCCCCCTGCTCAAGAAAGCACATATACATGCCCGTCTGAAGTTTGCCAATTAACATCTGAATGATTCAGAGGAGAACTGGGTGAAAGTGTTGTGGTCAGATGAGACCAAAATGGAGCGCTTTGGCATCAACTCAACTCGCCGTGTTTGGAGGAGGAGGAATGCTGCCTATGACCCCAAGAACACCATCCCCACCGTCAAACATGGAGGTGGAAACATTATGCTTTGGAGGTGTTGTTCTGCTAAGGGGACAGGACAACTTCACCGCATCAAAGGGACGATGGATGGGGCCATGTACCATCAAATCTTGGGTGAGAACCTCCTTCCCTCAGCCAGGGCATTGAAAATGGGTCGTGGATGGGTATTCCAGCATGACAATGACCCAAAACACACGGCCAAGGCAACAAAGGAGTGGCTCAAGATGAAGCACATTAAGGTCCTGGAGTGGCCTAGCCAGTCTCCAGACCTTAATCCCATAGAAAATCTGTGGAGGGAGCTGAAGGGTTCGAGTTGCCAAACGTCAGCCTCGAAACCTTAATGACTTGGAGAAGTCAGGAGTCAGGAGTGGGACAAAATCACTCCTGAGATGTGCGCAAACCTGGTGGCCAACTACAAGAAACGTCTGACCTCTGTGATTGCCAACAAGGGTTTTGCCAGAGGTTTTGCCAAGTCATGTTTTGCAGATGGGTCAAATACTTATTTCCCTCATTAAAATGCAAATCAATTTATAACATTTTTGACATGCGTTTTTCTGGATTTTTTTGTTGTTATTCTGTCTCTCACTGTTCAAATAAACCTACCATTAAAATTATAGACTGATCATTTCTTTGTCAGTGGGCAAACGTACAAAATCAGCAGGGGATCAAATACTTTTTTCCCTCACTGTAATTGTCTGCATCACTTCCAATCCCCCATATATATTTTTCCCAGATATATATGCATACATATACATGCATATAAATACATACATATACAGTGGGGAGAACAAGTATTTGATACACTGCCGATTTTGCAGGTTTTCCTACTTACAAAGCATGTAGAGGTCTGTAATTTTTATCATAGGTACACTTCAACTGTGAGAGACGGAATCTAAAACAAAAATCCAGAAAATCACATTGTATGATTTTTAAGTAATTAATTTGCATTTTATTGCATGACATAAGTATTTGATACGTCAGAAAAGCAGAACTTAATATTTGGTACAGAAACCTTTGTTTGCAATTACAGAGATCATACGTTTCCTGTAGGTCTTGACCAGGTTTGCACACACTGCAGCAGGGATTTTGATCCACTCCTCCATACAGACCTTCTCCAGATCCTTCAGGGCAATATGGACTTTCAGCTCCCTCCAAAGATTTTCTATTGGGTTCAGGTCTGGAGACTGGCTAGGCCACTCCAGGACCTTGAGATGCTTCTTACGGAGCCACTCCTTAGTTGCCCTGGCTGTGTGTTTCGGGTCGTTGTCATGCTGGAAGACCCAGCCACGACTCATCTTCAATGCTCTTACTGAGGGAAGGAGGTTGTTGGCCAAGATCTCGCGATACATGGCCCCAACCATCCTCCGCCAAATACGGTGCAGTCGTCCTGTCCCCTTTGCAGAAAAGCATTCCCGTTTCCACCTCCATGCTTCACGGTTGGGATGGTGTTCTTGGGGTTGTACTCATCCTTCTTCTTCCTCCAAACACGGCGAGTGGAGTTTAGACCAAAAAGCTCTATTTTTGTCTCATCAGACCACATGACCTTCTCCCATTCCTCCTCTGGATCATCCAGGTGGTCATTGGCAAACTTCAGACGGGCCTGGACATGCGCTGGCTTGAGCAGGGGGACCTTGCGTGCGCTGCAAGATTTTAATCCATGACGGCGTAATGTGTTACTAATGGTTTTCTTTGAGACTGTGGTCCCAGCTCTCTTCAGGTCATTGACCAGGTCCTGCCGTGTAGTTCTGGGCTGATCCCTCACCTTCCTCATGATCATTGATGCCCCACGAGGTGAGATCTTGCATGGAGCCCCAGACCGAGGGTGGTTGACCGTCATCTTGAACTTCTTCCATTTTCTAATAATTGCGCCAACAGTTGTTGCCTTCTCACCAAGCTGCTTGCCTATTGTCCTGTAGTCCATCCCAGCCTTGTGGAGGTCTATATTTTTATCCCTGATGTCCTTACACAGCTCTCTGGTCTTGGCCATTGTGGAGAGGTTGGAGTCTGTTTGATTGAGTGTGTGGACAGGTGTCTTTTATACAGATAATGAGTTCAAACAGGTGCAGTTAATACAGGTAATGAGTGGAGAACAGGAGGGCTTCTTAAAGAAAAACTAACAGGTCTGTGAGAGCCGGAATTCTTACTGGTTGGTAGGTGATCAAATACTTATGTCATGCAATAAAATGCAAATTAATTACTTAAAAATCATACAATGTGATTTTCTGGATTTTTGTTTTAGATTCCGTCTCTCACAGTTGAAGTGTACCTATGATAAAAAAAAATTACAGATCTCTACATGCTTTGTAAGTAGGAAAACCTGCAAAATCGGCAGTGTATCAAATACTTGTTCTCCCCACTGTATATACATATCATTTTTTTAAATGTATTTTATTTTATTACTTTCCAACCCCATTATTAGTTGCTATTAGTCCCAACCTTCAGCTCCATTCAACTCCTCCCATCTATCTCTTAACACCATCCATATTGGATTTCTATTTGCCATATATTTTTCAACTGTACTGGGATGTTTCACAAAAGTTCTGAACCCTTCTATTCTACAGATTGTAAATTGAAAATAAACATTTTTGCTAAAAGCATTATTATATTATTGATCGATTGACTATGACTTTTCAGATCACCCGACTTCAACTGTATCGCCAACCAATCATGTCAATGCGGAGCTTTATGGAGCCCTACACATTGTTACCAAATTTGAGAGGCGCACGGTGAAGTGAGGCCATACGTAGCCAAAGTGATTTATAGGATATTTATTTTTAACAAGATATTTTCAAATTGCAGGCTGCACTGTTTTTTTTGTTGGCTTTATGTAGGCTATTTTTACATAGTTGGCAATGGCAATATACAGTGGGGGGAAAAAGTATTTAGTCAGCCACCAATTGTGCAAGTTCTCCCACTTAAAAAGATGAGAGAGGCCTGTAATTTTCATCATAGATACACGTCAACTATGACAGACAAATTGAGAATTTTTTTTCTCCAGAAAATCACATTGTAGGATTTTTTATGAATTTATTTGCAAATTATGGTGGAAAATAAGTATTTGGTCACCTACAAACAAGCAAGATTTCTGGCTCTCACAGACCTGTAACTTCTTCTTTAAGAGGCTCCTCTGTCCTCCACTCGTTACCTGTATTAATGGCACCTGTTTGAACTTGTTATCAGTATAAAAGACACCTGTCCACAACCTCAAACAGTCACACTCCAAACTCCACTATGGCCAAGACCAAAGAGCTGTCAAAGGACACCAGAAACAAAATTGTAGACCTGCACCAGGCTGGGAAGACTGAATCTGCAATAGGTAAGCAGCTTGGTTTGAAGAAATCAACTGTGGGAGCAATTATTAGGAAATGGAAGACATACAAGACCACTGATAATCTCCCTCGATCTGGGGCTCCACGCAAGATCTCACCCCGTGGGGTCAAAATGATCACAAGAACGGTGAGCAAAAATCCCAGAACCACACGGGGGGACCTAGTAAATGACCTACAGAGAGCTGGAACCAAAGTAACAAAGCCTACCATCAGTAACACACTACGCCGCCAGGGACTCAAATCCTGCAGTGCCAGACGTGTCCCCCTGCTTAAGCCAGTACATGTCCAGGCCCGTCTGAAGTTTGCTAGAGTGCATTTGGATGATCCAGAAGAGGATTGGGAGAATGTCATATGGTCAGATGAAACCAAAATGGAACTTTTTGGTAAAAACTCAACTCGTCGTGTTTGGAGGACAAAGAATGCTGAGTTGCATCCAAAGAACACCATACCTACTGTGAAGCATGGGGGTGGAAACATCATGCTTTGGGGCTGTTTTTCTGCAAAGGGACCAGGACGACTGATCCGTGTAAAGGAAAGAATGAATGGGGCCATGTATCGTGAGATTTTGAGTGAAAACCTCCTTCCATCAGCAAGGGCATTGAAGATGAAACTTGGCTGGGTCTTTCAACATGACAATGATCCCAAACACACCGCCTGGGCAACGAAGGAGTGGCTTCGTAAGAAGCATTTCAAGGTCCTGGAGTGGCCTAGCCAGTCTCCAGATCTCAACCCCATAGAAAATCTTTGGAGGGAGTTGAAAGTCTGTGTTGCCCAGCGACAGCCCCAAAACATCACTGCTCTAGAGGAGATCTGCATGGAGCAACAGTGTGTGTGTCACACCCTGGCTCTGGGACTCTATATGTTGAGCCAGGGTGTGTTCATTCTATGTGTTCTGTTTCTATGTTGGGTGTTTCTAGTTCGTCATTTTCTATGTTTGACTGAGTGACTCCCAATCAGAGGCAACGAGTGTCAGCTGTGTGCTGGTTGTCTCTGATTGGGAGCCATATTTAACTGTCTGTGTTTCACTTTGTGTTTGTGGGTTTTTGTTCCTTGTCGGTCTTTGTCACCGTGGACTTCACGAGTCGTTTATTGTTTTGGTTTTGTGCTTTAATATAATAAAGTATCATGTTCGCTCAACACGCTGCGCATTGGTCTACTTCGCTTCAAGACGATCGTGACAGAAAAACCCACCATACCAGGACCAAGCAGCGTGTCCAGGAGCAGGCAGCCTGGTCATGGGAGGAGATATTAGACGGGAAAGGGTCCTGGACCTGGGAGGAGATCCTGGCCGGGATGGATCGCCGGCCATGGAGTGAGACGGTGGAGAGGCGACGGAGAGAGGAGCAGCGGCGTCAGCAGGGTCAACGTCGGACAGGCGAGAGGCAACCCAAAAAATTTTTTAGGGGGGGGCACACGGCAGGGACGACGAGGGAGCAGGAGGTAGTGTTGCAGAGGATGGAGCATTTGGAGGCGATAAGGGAAAGGGTGAGAAATGAGGCACGGCGAGAGGAACTCGGTAGGCAGCTGAGGGAGCGGGGGGTTATGACGAAACCCAGTCCCGCTCCTCACAACAAGCAAGTGGTGTGCGTCACCAGTCCGGTCCGGCCCGTTCCTGCTTCCCGCACTAAGTGTAAGGTGCACGCCGCCAGCCCAGCCCGGCATGTTCCTGCCCCTCGCACCAAGCCTACGGTGTGCGTCGCCAGCCCGGCCCGGCCTGTTCCTGCCACTCGCACCAAGCCTACGGTGTGCGTTGCCAGCCCAGTCCGGCCTGTCCCTGCTCCACGCACAAAGCCTACGGTGTGCGTCGCCAGCCCAGTCCGGCCTGTCCCTGCTCCACGCACCAAGCCTACGGTGTGCGTCGCCAGCCCAGCCCGGCCTGTCCCTGCTCCACGCACCAAGCCTACGGTGTGCGTCGCCAGCCCAGCCCGGCCTGTCCCTGCTCCACGCACCAAGCCTACGGTGTGCGTCGCCAGCCCAGTCCGGCCAGTTGCTGCTCCACGCACCAAGCATACGGGGTGCGTCGCCAGCCCGGCCCGGCCTGTCCCTGCTCCACGCACCAAGCCTACGGTGTGCGTCGCCAGCCCAGCCCGGCCTGTCCCTGCTCCACGCACCAAGCCTACGGTGTGCGTCGCCAGCCCAGCCCGGCCTGTCCCTGCTCCACGCACCAAGCCTACGGTGTGCGTCGCCAGCCCAGCCCGGCCTGTCCCTGCTCCACGCACCAAGCCTACGGTGTGCGTCGCCAGCCCGGCCCGGCCTGTCCCTGCTCCACGCACCAAGCCTACGGGGTGCGTCGCCAGCCCGGCCCGGCCTGTCCCTGCTCCACGCACCAAGCCTACGGTGTGCGTCGCCAGCCCAGTCCGGCCTGTTCCTGCTCCATGCACCGAGCCTACGGTGTGCGTCGCCAGCCCAGCCCGGCCTGTCCCTGCTCCACGCACCAAGCCTACGGGGTGCGTCGCCAGCCCGGCCCGGCCTGTCCCTGCTCCACGCACCAAGTCTACGGTGCGCGTCGCCAGCCCGGTCCGGCCTGTTCCTGCCACTCGCACCAAGTCTACGGTGCGCGTCGCCAGCCCGGCCCGGCCCGTTCCTGCCACTCGCACCAAGCCAGGGGTGCGAGTCGTCAGTCCGGCACAACCCGTGCCTCGGTCATCGGTGCCAATTCAGGTACCGCTCAACTGCTCCACTAAGGAGCTGAAGCCTACCGCTCCTGCTACGTCCAGTCCAGCTCCAGCCAGCGGGGCCAGACCGGACCAGGGGCGCTATGGGGGGTTTGTTGGAGGGTGGTGGGCAAGCCCGGAGCCGGAGCCGGCGCCGAGGAGGAATGCCCACCCAGCCCTCCCCTGTTTTGCTCGTATTTAGGCGCGGTCGCAGTCCGTGCCTTTAGGGGGGGGTACTGTCACACCCTGGCTCTGGGACTCTATATGTTGAGCCAGGGTGTGTTCATTCTATGTGTTCTGTTTCTATGTTGGGTGTTTCTAGTTCGTCATTTTCTATGTTTGACTGAGTGACTCCCAATCAGAGGCAACGAGTGTCAGCTGTGTGCTGGTTGTCTCTGATTGGGAGCCATATTTAACTGTCTGTGTTTCACTTTGTGTTTGTGGGTTTTTGTTCCTTGTCGGTCTTTGTCACCGTGGACTTCACGAGTCGTTTATTGTTTTGGTTTTGTGCTTTAATATAATAAAGTATCATGTTCGCTCAACACGCTGCGCATTGGTCTACTTCGCTTCAAGACGATCGTGACAGTGTGAAAACCTTGTGAAGACTTACAGAAAACGTTTGACCTGTGTCATTGCCAACAAAGGGTATATAACAAAGTATTGAGAAACTTTTGTTATTGACCAAATACTTATTTTCCACCATAATTTGCAAATAAATTCATAAAAAATCCTACAATGTGATTTTCTGGAGAAAAAAATTCTCATTTTGTCTGTAATAGTTGACGTGTACCTATGATGAAAATTACAGGCCTCTCATCTTTTTAAGTGGGAGAACTTGCACAATTGGTGGCTGACTAAATACTTTTTTCCCCCACTGTAAGTTACTTTTTAGATTTGTATAATTTTCATTTAGATTTGGATAGAATTTTGATTAACCACATGACAATGATTTTGAGATATGAAGTGGTTATTATAAATTAAATTGAACTGTTCCACGAAAATGTGCATATGAAAACCATAACTGGCGCGCAGATCGGTATTATCATTCCACATGAGAAAGGTTACTGACTCCTCGTGTAGCCTATTACCGGCAACTTCAGGAGAGTAATGGCAGAATCTGCGAAAGCCAGCAGGAGCAGGAGGAGGATGGTCGGGTCACGTTTTTTTCCTTCTGGTTATCTTGATCTCTGGCTCCCTCTTGAGACATTTGTGTCTTATTTAATCAAACAGTGCGCTTAAAGCATCAGACAAGCTCAATGCATATAGTTGATTTTATCAAAACACAAAGGACGTGTCTATATATGGAAAAATACACGTAATTTTTTTGGGGACCAATCCATTGATCGAAAAGAACAGATGACTTTCGGTCTACCAAGATTAATTTTTCTCGGGGACAGCCCTAGATTCCTCAAATGCAGAGCCTGTTTTGTGACATTGTTTGCTAGCTAGCTCAGTCTTATTGACCACCGAACGTTGCTAAGACTAGCTAGCTAGCCAGTTAATATACACTACCAGTCAAAAGTATGGACACACCTACTCATTCAAGTTTTACATTGTAGAATAATAGTGAACACATCAAAACTATGAAATAATACATATGGAATCATCTAGTAACCAAAAAAGTGTTAAACAAATCAAAATATATTTTATATTTGATATTCCTCAACTAGCCCCCCTTTGCCTTGGTGACAGCTTTGCACACTCTTGCCATTCTCTCAACCAGCTTCATGAGGTAGTCACCTGGAATGCAGGTAGGGGGAGTATACAGAAGATAGCCCAATTTGGTAAAATACCAAGTCCATATTATGGCTAGAACAGCTCAAATAAGGAAAGAGAAACAACAGACCGTCATTACTTTAAGACATGAATGTCGAACTTTGAATGTTTCTACAAGTGCAGTCGCAAAAACCATCAAACGCTAAGATGAAACTGACTCTCATGAGGACTGGTACTGTATATATATATATTTTTTTTTATGTACGTTAGCTAGCTAAGTTAGCCATGTTAGGAATACAACTCTCATCTGCTTTCAACATCAGGATTCGATTTGTTCGACAAGTTAGCTCCAAAAGTGGTTATTAGCCTAACTTTGGCTGCATGCTGACAGTGCATTCAGCCATTCAGTGCCTAGCCACACTACAACCTTAATTTTACCAGGTTTCTGTGAAGTAATTGTAATGACAGTCCACTACAACATACCAGAGAGTCTCCTGATTAGCAAGGGGTAGTCTGTGTTTAATTTAATTGTATCTTGAAAACACAGTTTGAGATCATTGTGAGGGAATTTCGCCAGTAGTTAGGGGAATTGGGCTTCCCCGGAAAATGTTGTCCGAGGTCGCAACCGTAACTAAGGGGGGCGAGGCTTAGCGAAGGGTCAATTGGCCTATTAGATATGCTTTTATTTCAAGTATTTTTCTCTATGCATCAGTTAGGAAGCATGGTTTATAACATACCAACTGTCTGTTCACCTGTATGTTATAAACCATGCTTCCTTCCTGATGCATGGTTTATAATGATATTTTGCATTGAAGTGTGTATGGCTACCACTGTAAGGAGACAATGTTTCAGAATTTGGGCAGTGCAGCATAAGTTCGAGAAAAAGTAAATGCAAAACATTAGGCCCTATTAAATTAAATTAGGGGAGGGGTGATAGGGTTAGTGGAAAATAATAAACGAAAATATATATTAAATCATTTTTACAGGTCAACAGCAATTTGCAATTGTTGTCTTTCATAAACTTTGTCTGTCAGATAGCCTAGGCCTACAGCAAATATCACTGCAAAAGTGTAACATTCTGCCTTCATCTACAAAGACATTTGATCAAGTTCGCTATTGCTATTTCCTTTAGAAAACTGCCTCGGGTTAATTCTAATACTTCCAAAGTATACAGAAAATAAGGGCGCTATTGTCACCATAAAAGGTGAATGATGGGCATTTTTCAGGCCGAGTTTTAATGCTCGTTCACGCGCACAGTTTCCGGACGGGTCTGATTTATAACGGAAACATGCGTATGTATGGCGTGCACCAAGTTTATAAATCTCTATTTTTGTACCTGCAAAGTCTTTTCAGAAATGGCGCACAAAGATATTTACTGTGAAATTTACGCAACGGCTATAAATGAGACCCCAGGTGAAAGCTATGATCCCTTAAATCCACTTCAATCAGTGTAGATGAAGGGGATGAGACATGTTAAAGAAGGATTTTTAAGCCTTGAGACATGGATTGTGTGTGTGCCATTCAGAGGGTGAATGGGCAAGACAAAATAATGTAAGTGCCTTTGAACAGGGTATGGTAGTAGGTGCCAGGCGCACCGGTTTGTCAAGAACTGCAATGTTGCTGGGGTTTTCACACTCAAGTTTCCCATGTGTATCAAGAATAGTCCACCACCCAAAGAACATCCCGCCAACATCACACAACTTTTGGAAGCATTGGAACGCTTTTGACACCTTATAGAGTCCATGCCCCGACGAATTGAGGCGGTTCTGAGGGCAAAGGGGGGAAGGGGGGGTTGCAACTCAATATTAGGAAGGTGTTTCTAATGTTTGGTATACTCAGTTTATACTTTGTAATTCTCACATCACTGATCACTTCCCTTTTTCTGGCCCTCCGCTGAGAGCAGCCGTGGATATGGAGGTGGTCCGACCCCATGCCCCTATTACAGGGGTCATGAGTCTCCCCCCATCCTCTGTACTGGCTCCAGGGCCTCTGGTTCCCAACCTCCAGCCTGCCTGCCAGCACAGGCGCCTCCCCTCCGCAGCACCCAGTGAGGCCAGCATGGGTGAGTCAACACACTTAACAGCAGGTGCCGTCTGTGCCTTGTACTCATTCCTTAATTAAACAGTCAGTCACAGGTGCGTATGTTTTAAAAAGTCATATCATGCTCAAAAAGTTAAATCAAAAGATACATACCCACACACTGTTGAAGAGTTTGGAAAAATGCCACATGCTAATACCTTCATTGCTTTGGAATGACTGTGCCGATTTCCTCTCCAGAGCTGGACAGCGGTGTCGACCCAGAGACTGGAGAGAGAGCCCAGGGATGACACCACACTCTTCCGCTGTTTCTACTGGCCTGATATATTCAGTGTTGCAGATATGTCTAGAACAGGTCAAGTGGTTTGGAACCTGGCTGTACTGACTAGCCCAATGTTGTGAAATACTTTCCTCATCTCCTTTACATTGGTAGGTGAACAAGCTTTAAAAAGTATCCATCAAGGAATATAGTAGGAGTGGAAGTTTTTTTTATTAGGGTGTATTGAGGCTTTTGGTACACTGCTATATGCTTCTGTACAGGGCAGGGAAAGGCAAACCTTGAAAGGCATTTCATTGCTCCCATTTCACATATTCACTGAGCCACAGAAGTAGAAGTGGCCAGATGACAGTCTACAAAGTAGGCTCCCTTCATATTGCTTTGAATGGTCTTCTCAGGTCAGCGGATAGAGACGAAGCCCAGGAATACATGCACGGTCTGTTGACAAGTTTAAAGTTGCAAACATGAGTCTAAAACAGGTAAACCACGACTTCATCCTATTGCATGGTTTTATGACTTCCTAAAAGGCCTATTCAACACATTCAGGGATGGGAGTTATGGCCCAGATAAAATAGAACCTTTTGAAGTAACCAGAAGTTATTTTTTATTATCTGTTGTGTACGCAGATCTTGTTTATTTCAATATGCTGTGGTGAATTGCAATGTTTTTTTTCTTCATGCATTTAACTTTAATAAAGTTGAAGAGGATCTTTTTTTCCCCACATCTGTTGCTCACTGAGGAAAAACTATCCTTAACAAAAGGCTCAAAACAGTATAACCTGTTTTCATTTTGGGTACTACAGTGCTATAAACAAATTCAAGTTTATTTAATCTGCCATGACAAAATAAGAGATACAATTAACTGTGAGTGAGTCAGACAGCATTCGATTTGAATTTTATAGCAAATCAAAAATAACTCACAAAAGCGATACATGGCTACAGAGTGACGCTTGACTATCGACACATTCTTGGTTGAGAACACAGACAAACCAGGCCAAACATATTTAGTATTTTTGCAAAATAGCACAGTAGGCTGTACTATGTACACTGCCAGTCTGTTTGCCCACTGGTCTACCAACCCATTCCTTTCCTCCTCCATTCCCCGCCCTCTATTCGGCCCCCTGTCCTCCTCCAGCCTGGTCATCGCCTTTCTTCTTGATTCCAGACACGATGTCATCAATGCGGAGCAGCAAGATGGCCGTCTAAAAGGCAAGAAGAGACCAACATTACATTAGTGGGGTTCACTTTGAAACCAGTGACTGTTTATTCAATCACAAAATAAAACACTAAAATGTGCTCGAGTTTCATTGTATTCACTTTGATGTGAAGGAGATGAGGCACTGGGAAGCACTCATCCTTTTTAGAGTAGTAGAAGTGAAAATATGTTTTTGCATGGTGTCTGACTGCATTCACTACTGACAAAGTAACACAGAATTCATCCATGCCTTGAACAATATTTGAAACTGTTAGTCTCAAGCATTTGTTGCAGATACATTTGAGGTGAATATCACTTTCAACAGCAGCCCATTGGCCCCTCTTACCTCCACAGCAGTCTTGTAAGTCTGGGCCTTGACAGCCAGCGGCTCACAGATGCCCAGCTCCATCATGTCTGCCAATGTGCCAGTCTCTCCGTTCACCCCCCATGATGCACAGGCCTCCAGGGTGTGCTTGGCCTACAGAGGGGGGGGGGTAAGATTTTTTTTTTTTTTTTTTATTCTGCTGTTCCCAACAGAATTTAAAAGGTACATATTTTAGAGTAAACACACACATACCCTGAGGGAGGTGAGCACGCGGATGGTGGAGGCTCCACAGTTTTGGATGAGTGTACGGGGGATAACCTCCAGGGCCTGGGCCACAGCGCGGTAGGGCCACTGCTCCACCCCGGTCAGGGTCTTGGAACGCTCCATCAGCCTCTTGGACACGGCCATCTCCACCGCCCCGCCTCCAGGGAGTAGAGAGGGGTCCAGTAGCACGTTACGACACACCTGCATGGCATCCTGCAAGTTACGCTCCACCTCCTGAGGGACAGAGAGAAACATTATCAACACTGTTTGGATCCACAATGAAGCATTGAGAGTGATAAGATAGCATGAGGACCTTCTGCCGTAACGGAGACATCTTGCCATATTCTTTGTGCATGAGGGGTGAACTTGTTACGTACAGCCAGGATCTCTTTACTGGCTCCTCTCAGCAGGATGGTGCAGGCTTTGGGGTCTTTGCACTCTGTGACGAAGGTGAAGTACTCGTCTCCAATCTTCTTGATCTCAAACAGGCCGGCGCCGGTTCCCACGTCCTCCTCACGCAGCTCGTCTGTACGGCTGGCGATGCGAGCCCCACATGCCCTGAGAATGATATTAGCGTTAAGGCATTTAACAGACAATAAAAAAAGTTACCACAACTTCTGAATACTATACCGTGTGTGGAATGGACCTTACCTTGAAATGCGGTTGTTGTCAGTCTTTCTGACGCGGCGGATGGCTGTGATGTTGGCCTTCATCAGATAGTGCTGTGCCAGGTCTGGGGAGATGAGAGTGGAGAGATGAGCGGAGTTTCTCTGGTCAGTGCAGGGGGAGCTTTGGAGGATTAACAGCTGTTTCTAGAATTGTACATTCAGATTTTGTGTGTGTAGTACCTGAGATGCCCTTCTCTGTGAAGATGAGGTCTGGCTTGAGGCGGATGATGTCTTCACAGATTGTCTGGATGTACTCTTCCTCCATCTGAAGGATCCTGGAAAAGTCTTCCTCACGTGTGATCTCAATGTCAGTCTGCATAGGAACACCATTTATTGGATAGTACCTGCAACTGTTACATTTATACTGCATATGTGTGTGCTGGTAATGCATTTGTGTGCATGTGTGAATGACACATTGAGTGTGTGTACATGTGTTTTCAGTACCTGGCTCTCGCCCTTCTTGTACTCCAGGGAGCAGTCCAGCAGGATGATGCGGGGGTTCTTGATCATTCTGCGCATGCGGGGGTGAGTGACGTCCTTGTTGACCATCACGCCTTTTAGCACACATGAGTCCTCAATGAAGCCACCAGGCACCTATAACCATAGCAAAACCATGAGGAATCAACCAACCTGGTGTGTCATTTTCCCAATGACCACACACACAACCTCTTTGGCATACTTATTGATGTCAATCTGAAAGACGTATAACAGATACATGCAAACGTTAAAGCTTACCTTCTCCACTTTAGCGTACAGCTTGATGTTGATCTCCTTGCGTCCGTGCTCCTCCAACTCCACAGTGCGCACGGCATCCAGGGCAATATTACACGCCATGGTAGACCAACGGCTCAAGGCCTTGGTGCAGATAGCAGAGTTGATGATCTTCAGCATCTGGGCCCGGTCATTGACATCCACTGGGGTGCTGGGAGGGAACAGAGACCGTCGGTCAATAGAACTGAGAGTAAAATTGTGAGAGGGAGGGATTGAGTGTGTAAGTGAATGCAATTGAGTGTTCATCAGGGAGTATGTAGGTGTATACAATCTATACCTGATGTCTTTGAGCATGTCGAGCATGTCGTCCAGGGCGTGTCTGTAGGCACTGATGATGACTGTGGGGTGCATCTGCTGCTCCAAGAACTGCTCTGCTACAGACAACATCTCTCCAGCTAGATACAGACAAAAGATTCAAGATGTTAGCCAAGAGCTGTTTTAAAATGTGCACACTCAGTACGATGGCTTAGAGGATTGATTCTTACGCATCATCAACGTGAAATGAAATACTTCCACTACCGGGACACTTACCGAGGATGATGACTGACGTGGTGCCGTCTCCCACCTCCTCATCCTGGGTGCGGCTGATCTCAATCATGGACTTGGCTGCCGGGTGCTGCACTTGGATCTGTGTTTGTTCATAATAGTACATTTTGGGATATACCATGTAAACACTGTTGTTCTAAATCTAAAGCTCTTTGGTCTTTCATAGGCTTCAGCAAGGGAACTTTAACAGACCTGAATTTGTTTACATTCACCATCTTCCAAAGCAGTGTAAGGGTGCTTATGAGAAATGTAGTGCAGAAATCTCACCTCTCGGAGGATGGCGTTGCCATCGTTGGTCATGACAATGCCGCCCATGGGGTCTAGCAGCATCTGTTAGTTGATGGGGAAAGGTTAGACCAGTTGTATTTTGGAGTTACTTTAGGATTTAAGTATCTAGGGGCAGGAATTGTGTCTTGGTACAAACCTTCATCATGGCTCTTGGTCCCAGGCATGTTCTGATGACGTCTGCTATTGCCTGTAAAATTAGACTTTGTAAGGCTGCAGGCATTTTTCATTACTGCAATTAACACAAATGTCAGTCAGAAAGACAATGATGGGGTAACGGGAAGTCGGAGAGGAGTGGTGTCATCTTTACCTTTGCTGCACCTATGTTCCCTTTCTGGACCTTTCGTCCAGACTCTCTTTTCATATTCTGGCCTAAAGAGAGAGGGAGTGTCTTAACTAGGCCTATGCTCAAAATAAATGACTGTGATCATGATGCTGCAGTTTGTACAGTGTATTTGACAACATGACGGACAAAATGTTAGGCCAATAATTGTGTAGTTAGATAAGAGTACATTTCATTTCTGAAATGACATCTGCAACATCGTTAGTTACTGTTTTGCCACTGCCCAAACCAGATACTGAGACCATCCCCCAAAACTGGGAGACACCAGGGAAATAGCACATGGCAGCTAGCAAATCAGTATCCATTCAAATTACCCGAAGGGTTTTTTAGCTACTGTAACTAACATAACCAAATAGTTTAAAAAAAACTAGCAGCACAGTATCCCTGTTTATTCCCCAAGTTGGATAAAAGTTTATAGCGGATTGTGCCGCTAACTACGCAGCATGACTGTCACAGCTCGAGACAACACTGGCTAGCTAGGCCCGAACCCCGGGCATTCACATCGCATGAATGAAACAGCTCACAAATATAGCAAGATGTAAAACACACTTAAAGCACTTCTGTATTTAATTCATTGATAAATGTTGTAACTTTGTTTATCACTCACTCAACACGACGATTGGTCTTCCCATCATTTTGGCAGCGTGCGTAGTTCAACCGGCTACCAAGTTCTCAAACGCAGCAAAGGGAAGGGCTTATTGTTTGTGGCTTGGCGGGTTGGGCAAATAAATGACCAATTCAGGACGAGGAAATTTTGATGAACAGCCATACAATCCAATCTGCGTGACTACGAAAGAGGAAGTAGCCAGTGGGCGCTATCTTCAAGCTCATATTGTTTTCCTCGTGTGGTTACCCTATCAAATCAAATCCTATGTCGCAGTAGACATGGACATTTTATAGAAACCCAATAAATTACCAGCTCTGTGGTATCAATTATGTGCATGAAGGCATACAGCTACCTGTATCCTCAAACGTTTAGCTACATTTACTAGGCTTACCATTTGTTGCTCTGTACGGAACATGTGTGGGCAGTGCATTATTCCGTACAACCTTCATCACTGTTACACGCGCTGGTATTGCATTTTTGGGTATGTAGTCCAGAAAGAAACACAAGACCATTCTGCAACGTCTGTTATTTATCAAATAATACCCATGAATTGGACATTGCCAAATCTTCATGTCGATAACCCTCTTTTCATGTAAGAAACCTCAAATTATTTCAGTAGTTACACAAATGCAAATAAAAGCAAAATGACATGTAACAGTCAAATTTCATGTAAAACATACATCTCAGAAGAGGGTCTAGCTGATGTAACTATACATTCTTGGAAAATAAATAATACCAATAAATATCACTGTATAATTTCTGATCACAACTTATAAACAGATGTCTCAAATAAAAATAACTAATATGTGGAGTATGTGCTATATTGTGTTTGTAACAAAACAAAATAGTGATATGGAGTGTATTACAGTATGTAAAAATCAAATGGAGTTCAATGTGATAAATTCGGTACAATGAGGAGGCATTTCAAACTTTAAGGTTGCCGCTCCTCAAGAAGAGCATTTGTGGAAGATGCACAAAAGTGTGCAAATGTACAGTTGAAGTCGGTAGTTTACATACACCTTAGCCAAATACATTTAAACTCAAGTTTTTCTTAGGTCAGTTAGGATCACCACTTTATTTTAAGAATGTGAAATATCAGAATAGTAGAGGCCAAACAGTTCCATTTTTGTTTCATCAGACCAGAGGCCATTTCTCCAAAAAGTACGATCTTTGTTTCCATGTGCAGTTGCAAACCGTAGTCTGTATTTTTTAATGCCGGTTTTGGAGCAGTGGCTTCTTCCTTGCTGAGCGGCCTTTCAGGTTATGTCGATATAGGACTCGTTTTACTGTTGATATAGTTACTTTTGTACCCGTTTCCTCCAGCATCTTCACAAGGTCCTTTGCTGTTGTTCTGGGATTGATTTGCACTTTTCGCACCAAAGTACGTTCATCTCTAGGAGACAGAACGCATCTCCTTCCTGAGCAGTATGAAGGCTGCGTGGTCCCATGGTGTTTATACTTGCATACTATTGTTTGTACAGATGAACGTGGTGTTAAGTTGCAGTCAATTCAAATCTGGTATTGGGAATAAAAGAGGTCAACACGACTTCTAAGATATACTAGTATTTTAATTAATGCAAACACTTCAATGGTAAATATGATGTTCGTATATACGGGTCCACTGAAATACCACGCAGGGCACTCAGAGAACTGAGCCATTTGTTATAGGTTCTTCTTTAAATACTCTGACAGAGATAGTTCCCGCTCCCTGCTGGCCTATCAGAGTAGAGTCTGAGCGGGGTTTAGACTTACTCAGCCTATCGTTGGCGCACAGGCTGGTCCCAGCCCCTTGGCGCTTCACTGTTGCCAGGTGTTTAGTTGTTTTGCAACTTCAGACATAGTCTGTTCCTCTCCACTGTAGCAGAACACATGTCCTTGAGCACGGTTTAACAAAGAGGCAGTGTTGGTGTATGTGAGACAAGTTCTTATCTCCCCCTACTCCCTAACAGCTCCTCACATTAATCACAGCTTGTTATGTTAAACAATTTATATCAGTACAGTACAAACCTATTATGTTTAATCATTAATGCATTCTTTCTAAGCTAGGCATCACATCTAGTTATAAGAAAATAGAGCCCCACAGATGAAGGTACCTTCAGGCGTTTGGAAATTGCTCCCAAGGATGAACCAGACTTGTGGAGGTGTACAAATTTTTTTCTGAGGTCTTGGCTGATTTCTTTTGGTTTTCCCATGATGTCAAGCAAAGAGGCACTGAGTTTGAAGGTACTGGTAGGCCTTGAAATACATCCACAGTTACACCTCCAATTGACTCAAATGATGTCAATTAGCCTATCAGAAGCTTCTAAAGCCATGACATTTTCTGGAATTTTCCAAGCTGTTTAAAGGCACAGTCAATTTAGTGTATGTAAACTTCTGACCCACTGGAATTGTGATACAGTGAATTATAAGTGAAATAATCAGTCTGTAAACAATTGTTGGAAAAATTTATTGTGTCATGCACAAAGTAGATGTCCTAACCGACTTGCCAAAAGTATAGTTTGTTAACAAGACATTTGTGGAGTGGTTGAAAAACGAGTTTTAATGACTCCAACCTAAGTGTATGTAAACTTCTGACTTCAACTGTATGTCAAAAAGGAAGACATACAGTACATAGAATAGTCCAGGTGAGATGCTTGGCATAAAAGTCAAACTGAAATCTAAGCCTGTCCATAGTGCTTCAGTAGTCTTCACCCTATTTTCACACAAAAATGGATAATAGTGTAAGAGTATCTGCTAAATCAGGGTTTCCCAAACGCGGTCAGTACAGAGTTTGGGAAACCCCATACTAAATGACCAACATGTAATGGCAAATGTATTTTCTAGTCTAAATCTTTCTGTATCAGATATTAGAATTTAAATGTTTTATTTAACCCCCTTTTTCAATCTTGTCTCATCACTGCAACTCCCCAACAGGCTCAGGAGGCGAAGGTCGAGTCATGCATCCTCCGAAACATGACCCGCCAAACCACGCTTCTTAACACCCGCCTGCACCAATGTGTCGGAGGAAAAACTGTTCAACTGATGACCAAGGTCAGCCTGCAGGCGCCCGGCCCGCCACTAGGAGTCGCTGCGAGAGCCAAGTAAAGCCCTCCTGGCCAAACCCTGCCCTAACCTGGGCGACGCTGGGCCAATGGGACTCCCGATCACAGCTGGTTGTGATACAGCCCGGGATCGAGGAGGCCCCTGTATCAGATATTTGATTCCATTTTTATCTAATTGCTTAGCAGACACTTTTGTCTTTGTACCCATAAGCATCTTTGCAAAAACTGTTGCACATAATTTTTCCTTACTCAGAGTCAAAGACGCTACACTAGTATGCCTATCTTGGGAATATTACTAGCAACCACCAAGTCACCAGTTTAACTGCAAAGCCAATCTGCACGTGCTGCCTATTACTGTGCTTGCAGATGTTCCATCCTCTCACATTGAGAACATTACTCTTTTGAAGCTCCATGAAAAAACTGCTGATTGTTTAATTTAGAAGTCCTCTGTTATGAGTATTCAGTGTTGCTGGTGTGGCACAGAAAACCAAAGGAGATCTTATGGTCTGAAACTGTGTGTTGCAATGGGCGGCTCCTTTTTTCCCTTATAGTTCATGTCTTCTGCTTCTTTGCCAGTCCACCCGTGTGTTTTTTTTCTTTCTTTCTCTTCATTGCACTCTCATAAGTCTTCTCTGGCAGTGCCCAGGACAAGGGGATGTGTGGCCGCCTCCTTCAGATAGTTGAGGAAATCATTCACCTCACGGCCACCCTATTGACAGATACGGATGGTTACAGCAGTGAAGGAATGTATCAGAATATTGATTACAGAGCATTAAGTGTTACTTCATCCATGTCCTTTGGAGGAGGAAAGGTGGTGTTGTAGCCTCACCTCGTATTTCCGAGGTTGGTCCTTCTGTCCTGCTGGGACGAAGAAAATAGTGGGGAAACTGGGAAGAAGTACAACAGCAGATGAGATGAAAATAGCAGATTACAGAGTAGTGACTTGAAATAGACAAAATCAAACTACATAAGAAGAAGTACCCCTGGACATCGTAGGTTGGAGGAACGTCATTAGCAGTGGCATCCATCTTTGCTATAACAATGTTGTTGTCAGTGGACAGCTGTAATGAAGTAACATTTATTTCAAAATAATGAGCGTCTGGATGATGGTTTGTAACTTTCAAAACCAGGTAAGCAACACTTTCAGATATGAACCTCACCTGTTCCCCAAGCTCTGTGTATTTGGGCTCCAGGCTTTTGCAGTGGCCACACCAGGGTGCATAAAACTCCACCAGCACGTCCTTGGAAGGGTTGTTCACTATCTCCTCAAAGTTGTCCGCCACCACCACCTGCAGAGGCAAAAGGGTTTTGTTTAAATGTCTTCCTATCAGCTTTGAAAGCGGCAAACCTTTGTTGGTTCTATTCCGCACACCTTGACTGGGCCGTCGTTGTTTTCGGGGGCAGCCTCTGACTTGACCTGCCTCTTCAGTTTACCAGCAAAGTAGTCCTCCAAGAACCTCTCCAGGGATTTCCCGTCCCGTCTGCAACGGACAGACAGATGAGCAGTGTGACAGCTGGCCAGACTGCGTAGGGAAGGGTCTGTGATGGTCATGTGTTATTGTAACTCACGTGAACTCCTCCTGCATGCTGTACTTGTGGCCATCCCTGTTCCTGATGGTGATGAGAGGCAGCTCTCCCCCGTCAGATGGCCCTAGGCCAAACTCCTCCTCCAGCTCATCCTGGAACTCAGCCCTGTTGGCCACAGCATAGCTCAGCCCCTGAGAATGGAACTGAGTGGCCACTTTCATCACCCTAGAGAGAGAGAAGGGGTAGTGAGGGAGAGAGAAAAAGAGAGGAGGGTATCAGGTAAGAGCAGTTTCTTTCCCCGTGCTGTGGCCCTCACCAGCTGGCTATCAGGTTCATAGGGACTAAGTGACTTTGCACCATGCCATCATCATTCTGTAAAACCTATAACCGCACTATACTGCAATTGCACTGTGTACACCTCTGCACAACACTATATATATATATATATATATATATATATATATATATATATATATATATATATATATATATATATATATATATATATATATATATATATATATATACACACACACACACACACACACACACACACACACACACACGTACATCACGGTAGCATCCCTCCCTGTGCATATATTGATAAATTCCTACTGTAAATTGTATATCCTCACTGTAAATCAGCTTATACTGTAGAGTTATATGCTTACTGTATTTATATTGTATGTAGACTTTGTGCAAATTCCTCTGTCTGTATACTGTCTGTACATGTCTATAGATGGCAGCACCATTTCACTGAGTCAAATTCCAGGTATGTGTAAATGTAATTGTCGAATAAAGGTGATTCTTATTCTGAGAGGAGAGCAGCTCTCACCTGTTCCTCCAGTAGTTGGTGCCCTTGATGTTGCGGAGGTAATCCACGTCGTAGTAGGCCACCAGCAAGTCACGTCCCCTCATGTTGTCTCTGTTCTCAGCAGTCAGATGGGGGCACAGCCCAAACACATTACCTCTGATGAATTGACGGAGAGAGGCGGTCGATACAGCCTCATCAGACTTCACCACGCTGTCCTCAAACTTGCTGTTGAGTCGTGGGGGCCGGAAGAGCACCACCGTGCTGGTTAATAGAGACACAAGAGGAGAGAGAACATCATTATAAGGTACCACTACTTGGCAATGTCTATGATGTCATATCCAACTAATGTGCCCTCATAGTCTAGTGACCAGAGGGCTGAAGGTTCAGAACCCAGGTGGGATTATATGTAAGGGGAGCTACAGCACATACTCTGATTCCACACCGTGTTTGCGGCCCAGGCTCAGGTCTGCAGTATGGGCAAAGCGGTGGCTGTCTCTCATGGCACTAGACGCCTTCAGAAACTCAGCCAGCTGAGAGCTGTCAGCACCTGAGAAAAAACCTGACAGCAGGGTGGGAGAATAAGTCACTCAAATAGTTCACTAAAAATATACATAAAATACAAATAATCATGCAGTTGTTTTATTTCAATACACTAAAGGATCTCTACTTTGCTGTGATTAATGAAGTGAACTCACCAACCACACTGGCTTCAAAATTGTTGATGAATGCATCCAGGTCTCCCTCATTGTGCAGAGGAACGGAACTGGGACCTGCCTGTTTCGTCATGTAGCTCACAATGCCATCTATGGGAACATGGAACATTAAATGAGTCATACATACACTAAAACACATAAGAGACACAAACCATAACAGCAATGATTTTGCCACCTGCACTCCTGGTTCCATCATAAGCAGCAGAGTCCTCTCCATTGCGGAAGATTTTGAGCGTGGGGTACCCATTGACCCCAAAACGTCCGCACGTCTCAGAGTTCACCGTGCAGTCTACCTGGGAAAATGACAGAAACCATTGATCAATTTAGCAAAATACTGTTTAATAGCAGTGCATTCACAGAGTGGCGGTATGCAGAGGCAGCATGCAGAAGCAGTCCTTATGTTAAAGCTACTGTGTGAACTGATCTCATTTCACAAACACATATAAAATGGAAGCGACACAGCTATCATGGACAGTTGACCCCCAAATTTTAAAGCAATACCCATCCTGTGGAACACAAACTGGTGAAAAAATAAAGGGTAAAGGTACACATTTTGAACAAATGGATTGTAACTAATCTGGATGCAAGGAAATACAATGCATCCTCTGAGGTATCGTGTGTGGACAAACTAGTATACTCACTTTAGCTAAAGACACTTTCCCTTTTAGTTTTGTTGCTGCCGTTTCATATTCTGGGGCTAGTTGCTGGCAGTGACCACACCTGAGAGAGATGAGATGGAAGGGAGGAGCCGTACAAAGAAAAGGAAGAGAATTATAAAATGTCACATGGGAAAAATGCTAAAGAGAGGCAATAGTGTGACAGTTGAGATATCTGGTGACTCAGAACAGTGTTAAAGAGACCTAGCCTAGCCATAATCCAGTACTCAAATATGATGTCAGACCAGAATGAACCGACTCAAGTCACGACTCCAATTATAGCTAACATGATTTCAGTGTCAGATCACTCTCAGAAGTGAACTGGTAGTTTAATAGCTAACACGATTAATCCAGCTAGAATTAGTATGCACTGTTTATGACGAAAATAATAATGAAACACTGTTATAGTTTGAATTGAGCAGACACATTGGGTCAAGATAGCGAGCTAGAGTGGAAGACCGCTAACGTTAGCCGATAAAACTAACAAAAACTGCACAGTTCTAAATGCAAATAGTTAATCTACAACAGTGTGCGGTTAATCGATACTAAAATCAGGAATGAGTTTGTATTTACTATACATCTTTAGATGGCTGTCGTTCGTGCATGCTAATGAATTAGAACAAAGCTAGCTATAACATTGCTTACCAAGGGGCGAAGAACTCCACCAGCACAGTCTCGTACTCTGCTACCGTGAAATCGAAATCAGAATCCCCGAGCTCGAGCACATCGCTGGCGGCTACAAAGACGTTCTGCTGAGCGAACGCAAAAAGCAAGAAAAGGTGAAATGAACCCAAGGTACCCATCTCAGCTGAATTAATTGCTCCCAATAGCGATATACTGTAGCTGAAATACTCTGCTTTTCACTACCTCTCACTGTTCTGCATTCAATGAGAAGTTCACTGCGGGGTGGGAGTGAGTGTAGTAGAGAGCAGTGACATGACCAATAACATGTGTGGGTCTAGTAGACGTCTAGTTGTGCGCCTTGGAGATTGCACACCATCTCAGTCATAACGTAAATAATTAATCAAAAAAGCAAACGGATAAATTAAGTTTATTTTGTATCAAATATAAAACTCTTATACAGGTATTATTACCGTGCATATTTCCCATATTGTGCCATACATGCACAACTCTGGGAATTAAAAAAAGTATACAAAACATGTACATTCTTGGACATGCCGAATTGTGTATTTATACAACTTTTGCTACACTAAGAGACTATGTTCCCTTGTCCCTCAGTAGTGCATTTGAGTGATAACTTTTAGACAAAGGTTGTATTTCTTTCAATAAATTAGTAATGTACAGTTACACAGTGCTCACTGTTAACATTGGTTCTGGTAAAATTGAAAAGCTTCAATTTTCTTTCGAGCTGCTGGTGTTGCTTCAGCTCAGTGAAGCCTCAGGTGATTCTGATATGAGTTTATTAACAGCGTTCATATCCCCTCAATGTTGCTTCCAGATTTCCCCAGCCTTGAACTGGTTTGTGGAATAGTTTTTATGTGGTATGAATATACTGCAGTCACAAGTATCTTCTCTGCTCCTCTCTGACTGTCCTCATGTGTAGAAGTGTCTGAACTTGGTTCTGTCCTTTTTGGGTTAATTCTGTCCAGTTCAGTCCTGCTCCTTGTCTGTGACTATCTGCTGTTCAGTGGCCACAGCATCGTCCTCTAAGTTGACCTGGCGGGCAGCGGTGTGGAACAGGCGCATCAGGTCCCGAAACCGCCGAGACACCTGGACAAGAGAGAGGTAAAGGAGTCAGTGGACTAGGGTTCATTTCACAAGCCAAGAATTTAACAAGTGCATTACTGTTGGATCTTTTATAGTTTGTTACAAAAAACAAGCTTCACCTCATTGGGTGTCTTATTGCCAAGTTGGGTGGAAATTGCCTGGAAAGTACTCCGATTGGCACCTTGCTGCTGACAGGTGGTTAGAATGACACGGTCAGCCTCCCTGTAACCCAAAGAGGATTATCACTCTTTAACAAAAACCTTTTAAAACATTAAACAAAGACCAAACATTTTCAGGCTTGTCTCTCTCACCTTGTCCAGAGTATGACCTTCTCCCCACTGGCAGTGAGGGAGATGTTTTTAGCACACACAGGGGGATCGGAAGGGGGGCTGGGACAAGGCTGCAGGGGGGTCAGGGGGTTCTCCATCTCCCCGCTAAGGGGTGTTGGGGGGCCATCAGACACCCCAGAGCCTTCTCCATCCCCCTTACTCTTCTTTGGCGAGGGGCTGTGTTCTCTCTCCCCATCGTTCCATTCTTCCTCATCCTCCTCAATTTCGTCATCTTCCTCTTCCTTCTCCTCAGGGAGGGGGAGTGAGCCTTCCCCAGGACCCTCCCATGAAGGGGCTCCTTGCTCTTCTGAAAAGCATAATGGTTGTTTATCTGCAATGTGTGAAAAAGTTTAAAAGGGGGCTGAACTTCCTGATTTGGCCCTAGTTTTTCAGCTTCACTCTGCCTCTTTTTGAGAATTTGGCAGTACGTCCAATCGGCCATCACCACCACGTGTATTGCGCTGTGTGGGCAAGCGGTTTGCTGATGTCAAAATTGTGAACAGAGTGCCCTATGGTGGCAGTGGGGTTATGGTATGGGCAGGCATAAGCTACGGACAACAATTGCATTTTATCAATGGCAATTTGAATGCACAGAGATACTGTGACGAGATCCTGAGGCCCATTGTCGTGCCATTCATCCGACGCCATCACCTCATGTTTCAGCATGATAATGCACGGCCCCATGTTGCAAGGATCTGTACACAATTCCTGGCAGCTGAAAATGTCCAATTTCTTCAATGGCCTGCATACTCACCAGACATGTCACCCATTGAGCATGTTTGGGATGCTCTGAATCGACGTGAACAACAGCGTGTTCCAGTTCCCGCCAATATCCAGCCACTTCACACAGCCATTGAAGAGGAGTGGGACAACATTCCACAGGCCACAACCAACAGCCTAATCAACTCTATGCGAAGGAGATGTTTCACGCTGCATGAGGCAAATGGTGGTCACACCAGATACTGACGGGTTTTCTGTTCCACGCCCCTACCTTTTTTTTGTAAAGGTATCTGTGACCAACAGATGCATATCTGTATTCCCAGTCATGTGAAATCCATAGATTAGGGCCTAATGAATTTATTTCAATTGACTGATTTCCTTATATGAACTGTAACTCAGTAAAATCTTTGAAATTGTTGCATGTTGCATCTATATTTTTGTTCAGTATAGATAACTTGACCAGGTCTTGAAGTCGTCTAGGCTAGCTAGTGCTAGCAAACTTATTTCGCTATTTAACTTCAGCCGGCTGGTGTGCGACTGTGGCAAAGTTGGTTTGACATTGAATAGCCTCTCTGGGGCTAGTCAGGGACAGTCAATGAATTACACAATGGAAATGGGACAATATTTTAACGTTGTACATCTTTTAGTTGTCTCATTAAATGCTTCCAATATTTGTATACCCAATTCTAAAATGTATAGTTGGTTTGAGGTTAAGTCATAGAAATATGGCACCATTGACATGTAAAAATGTGTCCCGTGTACAATGTGACATTTACTCATGGTCCCCAACTAGCCCCATAGGGATATTGAATGTCAAACCAAATTGACCATAGGCATTACAATCAGGTCGCCTGCAGCTGCTCCGAATTGATGATTACTTGGGTGCTACCAGCTGTGGGCAGGATTGAAATAAACCCAAACCAAGGAAAACAGTACCCTTCATTCTGTGACATACAATTTGTTCCTATCATCTAGCAAATCTCAGTTTTGGACAAGACTGACTTTATGACTCATATCGATGCCACATAAAAAAAACTTCTCCCCAATTTCGATCTTGTCTCATCGCTGCAACTCCCCAACGGGCTCGGGAGGTGAAGGTCGAAACATGACCCGATGAACCGCGCTTCTTATCACCCGCCCGCTTAACCCGGAAGCCAGCCGCACCAATGTGTCAGAGGAAACACCATTCAACTGATGACCGAGGTCAGCCTGCAGGCGCCCGGCCCACCACAAGGGCGCGATGAGCCAAGTAAAGCCCCCCTGGCCAAACCCTCCCCTAACCCGGACGACGCTGGGCCAATTGTGCGCCGCCCTATGGTACTCCCGATCACGGCCGGTTGTGATACAGCCCGGGATCGAACCCAGGTCTGTAGTGACGCCTCTAGTACTGCGATGCAGTGCCTTAGACCACTGCGCCACTCAGGAGGCCCAAGAAGTTGCTTTTTAGGGCCAGTCGCTCTTTAAAGTTTTGCATTCTATAGGTAACATACAATGTTTTTCAGCCATTACTTATGTAGATCGGTTTTACTTTAGTTGCTTTTTACCAAATAATGACAACAACATTAATTCACACAGCAAAGGAAGTGCAATTCTTACCAGAATGTGGACTGTTGGCCCCACTGTCGACTTCATCTTTTACTTCAGCGTCCACCTCTTGCTCCTCCTCTTTATCTTCCTCCCTCTCCTCCTCTTTCTCGTCTTCCCTCTCTTCCTCCCTCTCCTCCCCGCCTGTCTCAGTGTGGAGGTCGGCAGTGGGGCTGGTTGCCGTGGGGTACAAGGGGTCAAGGCTCTTCATTGCCCTGGAGACGCCATCAGAGGCCTGAGAGAAGAACGCATGTCACATCTCCATAACTCTCACTCATTTTATTCACAGGCAGTTTAGAACAACAAAACACTAGACTATGAGGCTACCTTGTTGCCGTGGCAGCGAGAGCATCCTTTCCTCTTGTGTCTGCGAAGCTTGGCATCATGGCTGGCACCATGACAGAGGCAGAAGCAGTCCTTTTCTGGCCAATCACATTCCTGTGAAGGAAGACAACCAGCCAAATCAGAATCATAATTGCAAATGCAATTAGAAATCAACTAACTACACCGTCCACATTTCATCAAACCTTGTAGATGCCATGAGAACCGATCTTCCTCCTCCGGCTGCGCCGGGTCATTGGTGGAATCTCTTCTTCCTCTAGATCAGGGAGGGTCACTTCTTCAAAACCACCACTTGCCCCTCCCCCTGACCCCAAGCCAACACCCTCGCCTCCGTCTATTCCGCCCCCTGCCTCCTCCAGCCAACAAGCCTCCTCAAACTGCCCTGGACGGGCTGAGGGTGGGCGGAGCTCGTCAAAGAATACCCAGAATTCCCCTTGCAAGTGGGTGTGGCCTTTCAGGAGGGAGGACATCTGTGCTTTAAGCTGTAGAAAGCAGAGGTGGATTACATTGGTGATTTAACATTGGTTTACTGTGGTGACAACTAATGTGAATGGTGTAGAATACTGACATACCTCCTCTATGCTGGCAGGACTGAGGCCAGGTCCCCCCTGCAGAGCACGTACGATTTTCTGGTAGTGAGACATGTTTTCCCCAAAACTAATCTCCAGCTGCCTCAGGAAGCATCGACTGCGCTCAAATGCCTGCTGCTCCTCAAACTGGACAGGACAGAAAACATCACATAGTTGAAGAGTATTAATGGCTTATTCAGCAGTTAGAACTTTGCAGATTCACTACAATGTATTCGGCTACATAAAAAAAAAAAAAAAAAAATCTACATAATTATATTTATATATGAACGTTCTGTTACATTGAGCCTGATCCTTAATAAGTACCTGAATAAGCATCTATGAAAATATCCAATATGAAGTGATAAGCGGCTGTGATGTCATCCTTACCAGGCCACACTCCAAAGCCTGCTCCGGGAGGAGGAAGGCAGCAAAGTCTCTGAGGAGGTCTGGCCATTCCCCCAGGACAGGACGGAGCTGGGAGAAGAGCTCCACTGCGCTGCGCCCCTCACCCAGCTGCTCAAACTCATATAGCAGCCCCAAGAACTCCTCAATCTTACCAGGTACATCCTGTAGGGCTTCCCGTACCTGAAGGAGGAAGATGGGGTCAAGGGTTAAAGTTGACCTTTTTTGTTTTATTGGATAACTGCTACTAATGCTATGCAACTTGTTTTGAAGTATGTCATTTAGAGTATGCTACCCGAGATCCAAAATCCACTTTACAAAAAAACAAATCCATTTTTGTTCCTTACCCTGTTGAGGTAGGCCTGTGCAAAGGCGATGTCCTTGCTCTCTCTGAGGGGGTCGTTGTCTAGAATGTGGTCGTCATAGAGCAGCAGCAGCTTGGACGTGTCCTTACTGTCTCGCTCTGGACGACGACTACGCCTCAGACTGCGAGGAGGAGGCCTGCCTCGCCCTGAGGGTACCCAACCACAGGAAAAGAGAGAAGATACAAAACAAGGATTATAATTAGTACTCATATGGAACTGAATACTTAGTAGACCATTTCTGAGAACATGAAAACATTTTGTAGTGGGTCTCCATCACCCCTAGACCTGAGACTGACCTCTGCCGCGTCCAGCTCCCTTCCCACTGGCTCTGGGGGTTCCCTCCCCAGGGGGCACGTCCTCCTCTCCAGGGACCTTACTGACCCTGCCGTCCCCAGACTCAAGCTCCTCCCCCTTGGTGGGCCCCTCCTCCTCCTCAGAGTTCTCCTCCTGGGAGTTCTGGGAGACGGGGGAGTTGGGTGAGGTGGGGGAGTTTGGAGAGTTGTCCTCCTCAGAGTCACAAAGCCTCCCCTCTGAGGCCAGCCATGTCAGCTTCTTCATGGTCTCCTGTGGGATGGATGGTGGGCGACTGTTAGCAGGCTAATGGAGAACTAATGAAGAGAATATTCATAACTTTCTAGATATATTAAGGTAGAATGTTGTAAAAATAGGAAAATTAGCTAGCTGTCTGAACAGGTAACCTTATGCTACTTTCATGCCAAAAAAAGTCAGACTTAAACTTTTAAATCATGTACCTGCAGCTCGGGCACTGAGAGAACAGACTCCTCTGAGGCTGATGACATCACTTCCTCTTCATCTTCATCCTGAGTAAGGTCATCAAAGTCCTCCTCTTCCTCCTCCTCCCCTTGCCTCTCCTGCTCTCCATCCCCGTCTTTCTCTCCATCCTTCTCTCCTCCTCCGTTCTGTCCTCCATCTCTTTCTCCCGCTCCCTCCCCCTCTCCACTTCCCTTTCCATCTCCACCCTGCTCTCCGTTTCTCTCCCTACCTCCATTTCTCTCCTCCTCTCCTCCACTGTCTCCTTCTCTTTGGTCACCCTCTTCTCCATCATTCTTCTCTCCTCCTCCAGTTTGTTCCTGTGCTACAGTCCTTCCACTCAGCATGCCCATGCCATGCACACCACACTCTCCCTCCTCTTCTTCCCATCGCTCATCCTCTTCACCACGATTTCCCTCAGGTGGTATGTCAGGTCTGTGCGTTGATGTAGCTGCCATGCACCACCTTTCTAACCCCACCTCTCTCCTCTCTTCTCCCCCTATCCTCTTCTTCTTCACCCCATCCTCCCCTTCCTCCATCTCACCAACCATCATTCTCTCCAGGGCATCAGCATGGCTTTCCAGGCTGGAGCAGGGGCTCCCAGAGGACGACTCAGAAAGTGTCAGGAGAGGACCCTCCACATCCCCCCATCCCTCCTTCTCCCCATCTTCCCGTAATCCCTCCACCAATCGGTGCAGCTGCTCCTCTAAACTCGACCCGGGAGCGTCTCCGCTGGTCAGAACACTGTCGCTGGGCAACCGGACACTCAGTGCTTGCTGGTAGCCCTGGGTGCCATTAGGTAAAGTGGTGAGTGGCGAGAGGCAGGAAGGTATGCCATTCGTTAACCCAGTAATATTGAGTTGGGGTGCAGGCGACAGACCAAAAGGAAGGCTTTCAGACCGGTGAAACACATTCTCTGAAGCAGTGGATGACACGGACCCGTTTGAGACCAGGCAGTTTTTAGGCACCCAAAGCATTTGAGTAGAACCATGGGCCGCAGTTTGTACCAGTACATACTGGTCATTCTTAGGGGGTGAGAGGCTCTGGATGATTGACGGAGACATAATGGCATTGGAGCTGCTAGACTGGAGTGTAAAAGCATCTGTATTTGTAGCATTCGGAGTGTATCCAGACAGGTTCTGGGAGTAGGTTAAGGATGGGTCAAACCCAACTTCATCTTTGACCTCTGCATGGATTGGTTGCCCCCAGTCGCTGTTCTGATTGTCCAGGGAGGGGTTCATAGAGCTGGTTTTGATGATAAGAGGAGGAGAGGGCGTGTGAGAGAAGAACACAGGGCTAGACTTGCGCTGGAGCCTGCTATCCGGGGGTGTGGGGGGATAGTTCAGGGAAACTTCCAAGCTGGGTGGGGCAGCTAGGAGGGGCCTGGACAGAGTACGGGCGAGAGCTGCTCTGGTCTTAGCCTGAGTGTCCTGGTGGGAAGGGGTGGAGCGTGAGGGCCGCTTGGCCAATCTTGGAGCAGCACAGGCACGACGGGCAGAGTTAGTGACCAATGAGGGAGTACCACCATTCTCTGCTGGAAGAGCAAACAGGGGGGATGGGGGTGATGGCTTTGGGGTAGCTGGCTGGATGGGCAGCAGATTGCGAAGCGGAGCCCGGAAGGGTGTTTTTTTCTCTGTTTGATTGGGCCTCGTTTGCATCACACACGCTGTGACCACACCCTGACCAAAGAGGGGGACTCCCATTGGGATGGAGGGTGAGACCTGGACCAATGGCACTGCTCTATGGGCAGGAGTGACAGGAGCCTGGGACAATGGCAGGGCCCTTCGGATTGGAGTGCTGGGGGCCTTGGCCAATAGGATGACCCCTTGCGAGGGGATAGGTCCAGGAACATGAGGCAGAAAGCGGAGTGTATCTGGCGGGGCTTTGGCTAGGGGCGGAAGGGGGGCAGAACGGGTGAAAGCGTAGAAGGGACGAGGTTTGGGGGCGATGGCTGGGCGCTCGCCTTTGTAGTTCATGCAGGGGTGTAGGCGCAGAGTGACATTTCTAGGGAGAGATGGGGGATATCGCGTCCCATTGGGGAAGGTGTAAGGGGGTGCTGGAGGAGGCGGAGGTATTCTGGATGGTTTATTATACTCCATCACCCCCCTGTGGATGAATGGTAGACTCTTCTATAGAGGAGAAACAATTTACATAGGAATTAGTACCTATTAGTAGTAATAGGGAAGTAAAATGGAGAATGACACATTTTCTAATACTGATAGTGGTGGTGGTGGTGAGTTTTGTACCAGTAGCCAGTTGGGCATGACGGACATCTCTCTCTCCACTGGGGGGCGCTCCTCCCCTGGCATCACCTTGCCACAGGTCTCCTGCATGGCAGGAACTATGTTGTGCTGACAGTACAACTGAGAGAGAAGAAAATAACAGATAAAGCTCTATCTTTCCCATGGTTTCATGGTCCACCCAACATGGCAATAGGTGGTTACATCAAGGCATGATCAAAACATTAAGACTGATAAGTATCAATGAGTTGTGAGGTCCACACCTTGATAGTGTTGTCAGATGTCTTGGGGCCACACAGCTCCTTGACACGGGAGCGTAGCTGGTCCTGCTTCTTGGTACGGATGAGGTAGCGACACATGAGCTGGTAGGGGAGCTCTGTCTGGCTGAAGTGCTTCAGCCCCAGTACAATGAGTCTGGAACAAAAATCCACATTGTGAGTAAATATCTAGTTTTTAGTCTAACATTCAAACATGCAAGGAGGAATTTGATGCTTGGTTGTAGCAGTAAAGATGACATAGGTCCTCATAGTTCCAACTATGTCGGTGAAAGGTCAATGAACGGTTTTGGAGCTAGCTAGAGAGACAGACCCTCTCATTTCAGGACGTGCAGCATGTGTAAATGTGTGTGAGTGCACGTGTACCTGTCCTCTCCGCGTGTGTAGAAGTTGTTCTTGGTGCGTGGGGGGTGCAGTGCGGGGTCCAGGCTGCAGTGGGGCAGGAGCTCTGGGTAGAGGAAGACGGAGCGGGTGGCGAACAGCCAGGCCGTCTCAGCAGACAGCAGAGGGTATGTACGCACTGCAGGGACAACCACAACATCAGGCAATTCACTAAACCCACCCTCTGACACATATAGATAACACCAAACAGCTACACACAGGCTATCGATACCATTTACAAAGACACTATCTTTAGTACATACAGTTCAGACACTCACGTCTTTACATTACATATGAACTACACACATACACACACTAGACCTCCCTGTTCATTACCATTGTTAGAGTGTGTTTGAGGCCTGGCTGAGGGGGTTGGAGGAGAAGGAGCAGATTGTGAGACAGAGCTCTCCTGCTCCTGGACCAGAGACAGTGCCCCCTGGAGGTTACAGGCCCTGAAGATGCTGCTGAAGCCTGGGTCCCGGACTGACCTGATCGCCTCCTCACTCTGGGCAAACGACTGGAGCTCCTCCTGGGTGGGGGGCACACAGAGAGAGGGATGAGGAGATGGAGGGAAGGAATGGAAGACTAAGACTTGAGAAGGGTGGAGAGAGAGCGGGAGGGAAGGCAACAGGGAGAGAGGGGAGAAAGGAGAGGAAAGAGAGAGAACAAGACAGAGAGAGAGAGAAGAAAGAAAGGTGAGAGAGAGGGAGGGAGCATGAGAGAGGAGAGCAAGAGAGACAGAGAGAGAGACTGCCTCAGTAACTCACCAGGTATTGTTTGGTGGTGTGGGCCTTGTGGTGCAGGGCCTCCACAGGGCTGCACAGCAGGTGTACCTGGGTCAGCAGCTGGATGTGCTGAACAGAGAGACAAAACAGACAAGGGGGTCAGTGAGTCTACCAGTGTCATGTGTCAATATTTCAACATTTAGAGAGGAATTAACATTATTGGTGTCAATTATTGGTGTCAATAATAAAGCAACTTGAAAAATCTAATGTTATATTCCACCAACTTCACTTCCTCAGTTCTTTTAAAATGAGGTTTTACGAGCGAGCCTGCCTACCTGTTGGACTTGCTGCTGCAGCTGTAGTTTCTGGGTGTGGTCGAGCATGAGGGCGGGGCAAGGCAGAGGTGGCAGCAGCACCATGGGGGGTGATCCCGTGACGACGGGGGTGGAACGGCCAGGGGTCTCCTGGAGGGCTCTCCGCTGCTGCAGAGCCTCCATCTGCTCCCTCACAGTACGCCGCCTCTCTGTTAGCATGTTAGCTAGTGGCTCCTGAAACCTGCAGAGATCAGAAGGCAGGGGTCAGGAAGGGGAATAATAATCATATTGATGACATAATAATAATTTAAACTTTTATAGCACTATTCATTACATAAATAATCTCAAAGTGCTTTAAAGCAACAAAAAAGACAAGCCATTTAGAATAGGATCATTCATGAGATGGAAGGTCATGAGAGGGTGGGGAAAGTTCATGGCTTGAATGGTCATCGGAGGAAGGTGGTCATAAGGGAAGAGCAAGCAAAGATGGCAGGCAGGCAGCACGGTGTCATCAAGGTGTCTCGCTGTCCCTGCTGTCTGTGTGGCTTCTCCATAGTAGGGCTCGGATGAAGTTTGAGCTCAGCTACTGCAGTTCATGGACTCCGTAGTAACGTTAGGTGTAGCTAGCTAGCTACTCCTTCACTACTACCAAAATGAAGTACCCATTGGGTGAATCTACAACAGTCATGTGGCGCCAGAAAGCACACCACATTTCAATAACAATTTAAGAATAGCCTTGTAGGGAGTAGTCCTCCCTATGATCCTCATCACTGCACACCTCTGCTGTGCAGTCTTGTTTCAGGCTTCTCACCATCCCCAACCTCTGGACACTGGCTGGCATTCGATTATGGTCATTTAGCAGACATTATCCCAAAAAATTATCGGTACATGTGTCCCATGGGACTGAAGACACACTTGACTGGAATTATACTGAATGAAAATATAAACTGAACATGCAACAATTTCAAAGATTTTACTGAGTTCCAGTTCATAGAAGGAAATCAGTCAATTGAAATAAATTCATTAGGCCCTAATCTATGGATTTCACAAGACTGGGCAGGGGCGCAGCCATGGGTGGGCCTGAGAGGGCATAGGCCCACCCACTGGGGAGCCAGGCCCAGCCAATCAGAATATGTTTTTCCCCACAAAAGGGCTTTATTACAGTCAGAAATACTCCTCAGTTTCATCAGCTGTCCAGGTGGCTGGTCACAGATGATCATGCAGGTGAAGAAGCCAGATGTAGAGTTCCTGCGCTGGCGTGGTTACACGTGGTTTGCGGTTGTGAGGCCGGTTGGACATACTGCCAAATTCTATAAAATGACGTTGGAGGCAGCTTATGGTGGAGAAATGAACATTCAATTCACTTCCTTCCTGCAGTCAGCATGCCAATTGCACGCTCCCTCAAAACTTGAGACATCTGTGGCATTGTGTTGTGTGACAAAACTGCACATTTTAGAGTGGCCTTTTACTGTCCCGAGCACAAGGTGCACCTGTGTAATGATCATGCTGTTTAATCAGCTTCTTGATATGCCATACCTGTCAGGAGTATCGTGGCAAAGGAGAAATGCTCACTAACAGGGATGTAAACACATTTGTGCACACAATTTGAGAGACATAAGCTTTTTGTGCATATGGAACATTTCTGGGATCTATTATTTCAGCTCATGAAACATGGGACCAAAACTTGAAATGTTGCGTTTATATTTTTGTTCAGTTTGGATTATGAAATATACTGCTTAAAAAGGCTCTACAGTCTACACAACGAATCCGATGGAGGTTCGTTTGCGTAGCTCTCCATGTACTTTTGTGCGGCTGAACTTTTGGCACGCGACGAAAGCGTAACTCCGCTTGCGTAGACTGAAATCACTGTGGAGAGACTTAACACTCTCTACACACCTCCATTATCCTCTTCTACTTTTCCTAACGTTGCTGAGTCAGTAGTGGTAGCACTGTCACAGAGCCCAGACTCCACACAGTGTGGAAAAACCTGTCTTCCCCACGTCATACTGCATCGTTAACATTTAGAGACACCCATTACAGCCAGGACCAGGACACAGTAACGCAAACAGGTGTGTGTGTACGTGTGTGGAGGGTTGCTGGAAGGAAGTAAAGCGCTCTCTGCTCCCGTCAGTTCAGAGAAGTGGCCTGAAAATGGCACGTCGCACACACAGAAACCTCTCAACAGACGCACAGTTCAAACATCAAAGTGGGCACAGGTGCCAACCATCTACTGAACACCTGGCGCACTGGGAGTGTGTGAGAGACACAAAGTGAGTTTGTTAGCGGTGTGTGTGTGTGTGTCTTTTGTTAGTAAGTGTGAGTTGCTGTAGCTCCAATGTGAGTCCTGTGTGTTAGTGTGGATTGTAGCTCTACTGTGTGTTCTGTCCACCTCCTGACACTTCAGAGGAAGAGAAAACACCAGAGCATTTCTCTGCCTCCCTACCCAAGCAGATACAGCACCCCTCTGCTGCTCTGTCCCGAAGGGAGGCCTTGGTGTGTGTGTACGTCATTTCAAGTAATTCCTAGAATGTCATAGATGGATAGGCTCAAACGCATGGGCGGCTGCAGTCATGTATCCTGCAGTTGTTCATAACACATACGACAGATGGCCAACTTGGCTCACCAACCAGCACAAAGTCAACAAGAGGAGGACCGTGTGTGTGTGTGTGTAGAAAAAGGAAGCAAGGGTGAGCTAAACTGTCACACATTCACATCCATTAAGTGCTGGGATAGATAGCACTGTTGACTCAAGGAGGACCAGGAAACAATGGATTATATGGCTCATCATAATGCTATTTTATGAAACATAAGCGCATCTCAAAAGTCTAGTTGCTTCCTCTTGTTGTTTGCACTGCATTAAAAGCTCAATGTCACTATTAATATGGGGTACTGGGTTGGTGGACCAACTCAGTGACCTTGTGGTTAGTGTCCACCCTGAGATTGGAAGGTTGGGGGTTCGATTCCCGGCCGAGTCATACCAAAGAGTGTAAAAATGGGACCCAATGCGCATCTGCTTGGCACTCAGCATTAAGGAGATAGACTAGCGTCCTGTCCAGGGGGTCTACTTGTACATCAAGCTGCCTCATGCTACAGAAACAGGAGATCTGCTCCTACGAGCTGTTCCGGCTCAAGGCTACTTACTTACTGGGTTTGCGGTACACTTTTTGAAAGCCCTTTCTTTCCTGAGAGAAACAGGGAGAGGGATAGGGTGGAATCATACCGAATAGCTTGTGGAACGTTGAATTGAGGAGCGCTCGGGGGTGGAGCTGCCTTCTCCCTCTCTTCATCTTCTTCTTGCCCATCGTCATCCTGCCCATTCACTATTAGCTCATCATCCTGGAACTAAAGGGGTTAAAAGACAGTGAGATTCAGAAAAAGACAATAGATTTTTGAAAAGAGAGACTTGCAGATATGATCCCATAATCCTCCTCACCGTCTCAAAAAGCTCCTCCAATAGCTCGTTCACTTCCTTTTCTGAAAGAGAGGGAGAAAGGAAATAGGTTGGTTTATTTTTTTCCTTAAATTAAACAAATGGAATTTACCAGGCCCCCATATATCTGTGGTTAGGATTGATGTATGGAAACATTATGAGAGACTCACTGGTGATGCGTACAGCCCGGTCGTTCCTGTAGTCCTCTCGGTCAGGCTCATCCAGATCCTCCAGGAAATTATACTCTGGGTCATCATCATCATCACCCTCTTCTGCGAGAGAAAAGAGAAGGCGGAGGTAGCGAGAGACACAGAGAAACATTTATTTTAAACTGTTTAAAAGTGAAGAAAGATACAGTGCCTTGCAAAAGTATTCATCCCGCTTGGCGTTTTTCCTATTTTGTTGCATTACAACCTGTAATTTAATGTAATGGACATACACAAAATAGTCCAAATTGGTGAAGTGAAATGAAAAAAATAACTTATTTCAAACAATTCTAAAAAATAAATAGCGGAAAAGTGGTGCGTGCATATGTATTCACCCCCTTTGCTATGAAGCCCCTAAATAAGATCTGGTGCAACCAATTACCTTCAGAAGTCACATAATTAGTTAAATAAAGTCCACCTGTGTGCAATCTAAGTGTCACATGATCTCAGTATATATACACCTGTTCTGAAAGGCCCCAGTGTCTGCAACACCACTAAGCAAGGGGCACCACCAAGCAAGCGGCACCTTGAAGACCAAGGAGCTCTCCAAACAGGTCAGGGACAAAGTTGTGGAGGTACAGATCAGGGTTGGGTTATAACAAAATATCCAAAACTTTGAACATCACACGGAGCACCATTACATCCATTATTTAAAAAATGGAAAGAATATGGCACCACAACAAACCTGCCAAGAGAGGGCCACCCACCAAAACTCACGGACCAGGCAAGGAGGGCATTAATCAGAGAGGCAACAAAGAGACCAAAGATAACCCTGAAGGAGCTGCAAAGCTCCACAGCGGAGATTGGAGTATCTGTCCATAGGACCACTTTAAGCTGTACACTCCACAGAGCTGGGCTTTACGGAAAAGTGGCCAGAAAAAAGTAAGCAAAAACGTTTGGTGTTCGCCAAAAGGCATGTGGGAGACTCCCCAAACATATGGAAGAAGGTACTCTGGTCAGATGAGACTAAAATTGAGCTTTTTGGCCATCAAGGAAAACACTGTCTGGCGCAAACCCAACACCTCTCATCACCCTGTTTTTCCATCGGCAGGGACTGGGAAACTGGTCAGAATTGAAGGAATGATGGATTGCGCTAAATACATGGAAATTCTTGAGGGAAACCTGTTTCAGTCTTCCAGAGATTTGAGACTGGGCCGGAGGTTCTCCTTCCAGCAGGACAATGACCCTAAGCATACTGCTAAAGCAAAACTCAAGTGGTTTAAGGGGAAACATTTAAATGTCTTGGAATGGCCAAGTCAAAGCCCAGACCTCAATCCAATTCAGAATCTGTGGTATGACTTAAAGATCGCTGTACACCAGCAGAACCCATCCAACTTGAAGGAGCTGGAGCAGTTCTGCCTTGAAGAATGGGCAAAAATCCCAGTGGCTAGATGTGCCAAGCTTATAGAGACATACCCCAAGAGACTTGCGGCTGTAATTGCTGCAAAAGGTGGCTCTACAAAGTATTGACGGGGGGACGGGGGACGGGGGGGGGGTGAATAGTAATGCACGCTCAAGTTCTGTTTATTTGTCTTGTTTTACAAGAAAATATATTTTGCATCTTCAAAGTGGTAGGCATGTTGTGTAAATCAAATGATACAAACCCCCAAAAAATCCATTTTAATTCCAGGTTGTAAGGCAACAAAATAGGAAAAATGCCAAGGGGGGTGAATACTTTCGCAAGCCACTGTATATGCCCTAAGGGTAAAAGGGCTGTCAACACAACCATAACCAGTGAAGAAGAAGTGAGCGAGATGAGGCAGAGGGAGGCAGAGTGGGGGAGACAAACAGGAGGAGACCAGAAGTGGGGGAAAGGTCAAAATGAGCAAAACATGACAGAGCAAACAGACCGAGAGCAATTAAACCGGCAATACACACACACACCTCCCATAAAACATGTGTACACACACAGGTTAAATGCAGCCCCATCTGTCTCCGTCTGCCTGCTTGACACTTTTCAGTGTTTGGAGGAGTGCCAACTTTTGTGTATTTCACTAATAAAGTATTTGCTCCCAAAAAACTGAATCCATGGCCCATTTTTGAGAATGATGTGTTCCATATGCAACAGCGTAAAATCCTATTGCATTGGTTTCTACATGATTGGACCATTCCATTTCTATAGTACATCGCCCATCCTTGAACCCTCCCTCTCCCCCATCATCCCTTTCTTTGACTCCTAACCTTCATTCTCCATGTCGGATGTCATGAGGCCCTGCAGCCACTCGCTCCAGTCGCGGTCCTCCAGGGCCAAGCTGTAGTCGTACATGTCAGGCGTGATGTCAGGGGCATGTAGCTCCGCCTCCAGCTTGCCCAGGGGCACGTTCCTCAGGGTCCGTTTGGAGCGGGTACGACACGCCACCAGGCTAGACCCCGCACCTCCAGTCAGAGGCTGGAAACAGAGAGATGGAACCAATGAAGAAACAGACACATTGATCCTGATATGGATGAATAGTCTCCTGATAAGAGTCAGGTGATTTCCTAGTATAGTCTGCTAGTATTCACGGGTTGTAAAGTTCATCACAATTTTGTTTTGAACGTTCGAGGACTGATGCCCGAATGAACGTTCTACTCAATGCTTTGTCAATGGCGGTGATGAAGATGCCATCAAAAGTGCATTACAGTGGCTTGAAAAAACGATGACATTTCAAAAGGAGGCAAATAATTTGTAGGAAAACCTTTTGTCATAATTGTGATGTCGCCAGATTGACTTTAGATGCAGTATAACTTTAGCTAGCTAGCCAAGATTGAGGGGACAGCACTGCATTTTTGCTAGCTATTTTTGACGAACTTTTCTAGCTAATGGCAACATTGCCATTAGTAAGTTTGACGACATTATAATGATGGAAAAGTCGTTTGGACTAATTATTTTCCTACTTTAGCGCTGTCATCCTATTTCCAAGCCACTGTAGTGTAATTTAGACTAAACAGGCAATTAGCCCCCGTCCAAAATGACTGGGCATCAGTCGGGCACCAATATGGCTGCGGCGTCTGTATAATGTTCATAACAATGGCAACGACGTGCCCACGTGACGGAAGTGCAATCCATTAATAGTTTAACAGTTTCAGTACCTGGAAGGGTTCGGTGCAGATGGGGCTGAGTTCCAGCTCTTCCTCCACTGCATGAAGCTTCTCCAGGAAGGTACAGTCTTGGGCCCTTAGGGGTCGTGAGGGGCCAGTGGAGGACGGGGGCGGAGGGGGCCCCATAGGAACAGTATCCACCCTCAGATGTCTGGGCTGCCTTGGCTTCTAAACATAAACCAAGACCAACATTACAGTTAACTCTTACTCATCTAGTGCACATTGTAAATATTAACTCAGTCAGTTAACTCTGACCCTGTATATAGTATGTTTACTTACTTTCTTGTGTTCTTATTTCTATTTCTCGTGTGTTTTTGTTCTACCTTGTGTTACATTTAGTATTATATTTCACTGTACTTGTGCATGTGACAATAAAAAACGTTTTTTTTCTAATTTTTTATTTTCTTTCGATAACTTTCAATCAAAGTTCAAATGCAGTGGTGCGGTGTGTTACCTGTCTGGGACTGTCAAATCTGTCCTCCTCACACTCAGAGTGTCCAGGGGTCCTGGGCCGCGCCCCTCGGGCACATCGTGGGGACGAGGCTGTGCTGTCCACGTCGCTCCAAAACATCTGAAACAACAAAGTCACAGGCATGACATCTTAGTCATATAGCACACACTTTTGATGGAACAAAAATGAATTGACTAATGGAGCAGAGATGGAGCTTTTCCTCACCTCCTCTGCAGTCTCATCCTCCTCATCCTCATCGGGGCAGTACTCTTCATCAGAGGAGTCCTCCTCCTCCTCCAGAGGGATGTCAACAAACTGGGGGGGCTGGGGAGAGGGGGAGGAAGTAGGGCGCGAGATGAAAGCGGAAAGAGCGAAACAGAGAGACAAAGCAACAGACTACACACAATAGTGAGGAGTAATAAAGGACTTTGCTACCAGAAAATATTTGACATGACACTAGCGCTGTGTGAGACAGGGACATACCTTCACTTCAAGGGCCCTTTTGATAGGAGACATATTCCAGGTGGGGATGCCCTGCAAGAGAAGAGGAAGCCGCTTTAGACTATTGAGATGCACCCAGGAAGAAATATTAAAAGGTTGCTGCAAGTTGTGTTACTGGACACTCACCACCCCCTTTTCTACCACCTCCTTCAGTCTGGAGCGGGTCATCTTGGGCTCCTGAGGGAAGCAAATAGAAGATAAAAACAACATTGAATTCAGGAAGAGGAGAGAGAAATTATTAAAAACATGCAACTCCAAGTGATATTAGCAACCAATATCTGAGTTGTACTGTCAGTATTACTTGCTGTATGTTGACACTCACAAATAGGGGTAGGTCCTGCGTCTCCTGGATGGCTGCTTTCATCATGGCCACTACATGCTCGTTGGTTATCACCTCCTGAGGGCAACATTCACAAGTATCAGTCATACATTTTTAACACTAACATTAGTACTTAGCAGTTAGCATTAACCCCTCTTTTGCCTGGATTGAGACTCAAGCTAACTCACGTGGAGGATGGTCCGGACATTGACAGAGGTCAAGTTGTGTTGCTGTGACTTCCTCTCCAGATCCATATCCAGCTGCTCAAACTCATCCTCCTCGCTGTCACTGGATGAATCTTCCGACAACCTTTTTCCAGCCACGGAGTGTCCCTCTTCCTGCCCATTGTCTAAAGCGCTCTTCATTTTTGAGCTGCTCTTCCTCGTCATCAGCCTCTGGCCCCCACAATCCTCTCCATCTTCAGACGGAAGTAAGTAATGAATTTATACAATACAGAAACATGAAATCCAATTATCATACACTAGAAATCTGATTCAGTGTTTCCAAAATGGTGGGTATGTCCACTTCCTATAGAGCAGGGATGAGCAACTTTGATGGGGGTGGGGGCCACAAAAAAATCTGAACTCCTCAGTGGCTCGCGGGTCTGCGTACCAACATCCATACCCACACATGCAGTCAGAGCAGGCCCTAGCCTTTTGGGGACACTAAGTGACATTTTGTTGGGAGCAAAACATTTTAGCGGCCCCCCACTTGACAGCGGAGAGAGATAATTTCCTGCAATTCCACACATTTTGCCAAGGGGTGTGAAAGCATTTTGCCAAGGGGTTTGAAAGCAAGTTTGCTGCAATTCTACATATTTTGTCATGGGGCGGAGAGAAGCAATTTAATAACTAATTTCATGCAATTAAAAAAAAATGCCATGGGGCAGAGAACAAATTGCAGTTTTATAGCTAATTTCCTGCAATTTCCCCAGGTTGTTAATTTGACCATTACATTTTTGTCATTTAGCAGACGCTCTTATCCAGAGCCACTTACAGTTAGTGAGTGCATACTTTTTTTTTTTTTCATACTGCCCCCCCGTAGCTCAATTGGTAGAGCATGGCACTTGTAACGCCAGGGTAGTGGGTTCGATCCCCGGGACCACCCATACGTAAAAATGTATGCACACGACTGTAAGTCACTTTGGATAAAAGCGTCTGCTAAATGGCATATTATATTATAATCGAACCCACAACCCTGGTGTTGCAAGCGCCATGCTCTACCAACTGAGCTACAGGAGGCCCATGATTACTACAAGTTTAGATAGCTGGCTAGAATAACTTACCCGTTTTTTTAATTTTGCTGACATGGGCTAATTGAGGGACTGTCAGTGACTGACATAACAAGAGAAATACTTCTGATGCACAACCAAATTTCAAAAGGGCAACTTGTGTATTCTACTATTCAAAATAAAATGTTTTTTTTTTTGGGGGGGGGGGGGGGGGGTTGTTTTTGGAAATTGGTCTTGTTTATTTGGCGTGTCACAAGAAGCAGAGTTGAGAAGCTCACCTAAGGTGATTACCAGGCCCAGTCCTGTGTCCTCCTCCTCTGCCTCGAAGGGGCTGGGAGATCGCTGACAATCCTCCCCATTCATAAGCTGGCCTGCAGAAGACACAAAACAAACAAAGATTTAACAATGAGAAATTCCCCACCAACCAGCCAAGTACAGGTATTCAGACTGATGAATACTCCATGAGATAGGAGTTGATCACATTCCCACCACCAAAGCATGTAAAACCAATGAAATTCCCCTGCACACAAACTCCCACATCCCTTCATATCTCTGCAACACACACTATATGTTACTTGTCATTCCTCCCTCTAGTTCTCCATTCCCCCTTCCCTTTCTCATCCCTCCATACCTGAAGCAACAGGCTTCTGCTTGAACCTGGGAGAGTGTCTCCTTGGTGACAGCCCATCTGGGACCGTCATCCCAGAGCCCTTTCCCTTAGCTGGGGTGGATATGGAGAGATGTCTGTTAACAGAGAGAGTGCAGAGTGGACCACCATTGGAGATCTGGGGGGCACCGGTTGTCTCATCCCTCTTTAAGGCTTTAGAACGCATGGGCCGTGGTTCTGGGGTGCTCGATTTGCGTTTCTGGGCTTTCATGCTTCGAGACCTGAAAGAACACCACAACAGCTTAACGTTACAGTTACATGAGGGGGTCTAACGTTAGCAGACTGTAAAATGTACTTTGTTATAGAATAAGACAATTGGATGAAATATTTGCAGTAGTTACTAGCGAGACAAAATTAATATAGCCGAGTAAGACAGCTAGCTGTGTCCCATTTGTGTGCAATCCAAGCTACTATCTAGCTAGCTGTTATTAGCTAGCCAAGTTAGCAGGCTAGTTGTGCCACTTTCTCGGTTGCGCTGAGGTTAGAGTACAAAAAACACAACCAAGTCAACACAGATATAGAAAACATTTCTTAGTAGCTAAAATAATCTTATGATACAAGTCACGCTAATGACCCTGATGTAGTTGTTTGGTAACGTTAGTTAGCTTGTGTTGTTGTTATTAGCTTGCTAGCTAACTGGCTAACGACTTATATTTGTGAACAAGTAACCTTGTGTGTTTGTGTGTCTCGAAACTGGACGCCCGACTTTTCTAGGTTGTCAGTACATAGACCTTTCAAATGTAGTAACTTTATTGGTATCACTTACCCGCAAATCGGCATTTGGTGCCATGAGAAGCTAGCGAGCTAAACAAATATCCAAATAATTTACAGCATCCTTTCCCGCGTGTCACACATGTATCCATCCCCAGTTAATTTTCCAATAGCGTTACAGATCCTACCTCAAGTACGGTAGGCCTGCTATCGGCAGTGAAATGGTTGTGGTATGCTATTCAGTTCACGTTGGTTCAGCATCCTACAGTAAATGTTTGTGTTATTAACCACACACAATCTTTCAAGTTGTTTTCTTACAGTTGTGGTTTTTATGGATGGAGGAAACATTGACAATTGCGCACATGCACACACACGCACTTAGATTATTTATTAGATTATTTGTCGTGGTTGTTTGTTTAAAAAAAAGAAGAAGAAAAAAAACACACCAAAACATTACTCTATTCATGTTATTTATTTGGAGGGATCTGGATAATCTTGCACCTTGATACCTGAAACCAACCATATGACAGCAAAGCTGCGAGCTACTAGGAATGGATGCTCCAAAAACCTATCTATGCGCACCTCCATTATGATGCATCGTTCCAGAATCTTTGGAGAAGCACCAACAATGTATATGAATATAGAATAAACATAGCTACGGATCAAACTTAAAACAACTGCTTTTATCAGCAAACTTCCATTGAAACCTATTTTTTAAATTAAATCTTCTACATATGAATGCCTGAAATGGAAACTGTGAGTATTATTATTGTATTCTTTACAATAAACACGTTTAAGCTACTTTTATCCTAAAATGTTAAAACATGTATTTGTTCAGTACTGGTCAAAGTTCACCCTCAGCCTTCCAAATCAAGATATTAATGTATTTAGTGTCAATTCAACTTGTTTGTAAACTCAGAATATTCTCTCTCCAATTTACAGATATCCATAGCATACAAGTCAGGGAACCCCAGGCTCCAAAGTGACAGAGGCCTAGAGGTCAAGTTTCTGGTCTCCAGGGGTAACAGCGAACCCACACCTCCATCTTTTGGCTCAAAGGGCAAAGCCGCTCACAGCGCTACTGCTGACCTGTACCACCCCCTAAAGCCCCAAAAGGCTAAAGTCCTATATGAGTCTATCCTGCTTGTTGACCCCAGTAACCCCAATGAAATCAGGATGATCCTGAGGACGATTGGCTGCCCCTTGACAGAGAAGCAGCTGAACAACATAAAAAAGAAAGAAATTAAAAGATTGGAAGATTTCAAAAAGAAAGAAATGAAAAGAAAGGAGCTGGAAAAGAAATGGAGCCAGCTGCAGAGGCCTAAATGGATCCTCAAGCTCATCAAGTTGCGACAGGGGACAAAACCCGCCCATGGCAGCAGCGGACTGAAGACAACAGCCAGACAGAGTGTCCGTACATCAGATAAGGCGGCTAGCAACAAGGGGCAAAAGAGAACAGCCAGCCAGATGGAAGGAGAAAGAACATGTACCTTAGAGGCATCTGGAAGGGGACCAAAAAGAGCAGACAGCCAGCTGGAACGAGTAGAACTCAACTCATCCAAAAGCTTCTTCAATATCCCTCCCAGCCAGAAGAAGTTGAGAGTCATTGATATTTACTCATATGTATTTGCACCCAGCCACATAGCCAATCACACATATGCACGCAAGAATAGTTCTTAACTTGAAGATTGCAACAATATAAAGTTGGTAAAAAAAACTAAAACATGACATAACAGTCATCAGTCAATGTGTTTTGATTCACTATTCTTAGCAACAACAGCCAGAGAGAGCTGCCCATTGGACATGTAATGTAGTAATGTAACCATCTTAGAGCTATACTGCTGATAAAATCTTCAATGCTTGATATAACCTAGTTAAGTTTTGTTTGAGCTCTATAAACCATTAATCAACACGATTAATGGTTGAACGTTTTCGTAATCTTTTAGCACTTATAAAATAATGGTTTATGACAGTGTCATTGATGATTTGAATGCACAGAGGTGCTTATAAAGTTAACTTCAGTATGGCAAGGGCATCTGTTAGCCAACCCCGTGGGAGGGGTCAGTTCAGATGTTGACTGACTGAAAAATACACAGTTTATTGACGTCAGGAAGTAGGTGATAGTTCATGGGAACCATTGAGGCATGTGATATACCTGTAATTTAAATATATGGGCACTGCTTTATCTGTCACTTCAGAAGCATATCTCCGAGAAATTGGACACTCCTTCATTCCTTGTCTAGTCTGCAGTCGAATATGGTCCTCAAGTCTTACACTAAATCAACAGAAAAAGATTAGCAAGTGTAAAACAGTGGCATTCTCTTCTCCAAACGATAAGCTACAGCAGGCCAACAGTGAGGTCTACTGGCTTCGTTAACGCCGTCTGAATGTGCGTAAAAGTGGATGTGCATAAAAGTTGATGTGCGTAAAAGTAATCGGATCCCATTCAGAAAAATCGAAAATGTCAACGCAACTGCGACTCCAACCGACCCAGACGGCTGCAAAGACAAAACATATATATTTAAAGGACATGGTGATGACACCTGACCGCATCCCAAAGTTTACCATTCCGCCCCTGGGACAGGCGCGCCACGCACGATGTCTGCAAACTCCTAGGGACCGGAAAGGATGCGCGCTGGTCTACCCACGTCGCTATACAATTCCACTGTTGCCGCGCTCCACATCTGTCTTCTGTCGAGCACTGAATTACGACGGTCCTCTCCCGGAGCATCAATACATGGCAAGAGAAGATTTGGTGGATCCAACGACACGGGCGGCAATGTCTCTTCCGCATTTACCCAAAATCACAACGCCATATGGCTTCCTCACTCTGGGCGAAAGCCCCTGCGTCCGAAGAAGGGAGTCATTATTTTTCAAAGATGACTTGACACAGCCTTGCATGATCAACGGGACACAATGGGCCAGCACACCCTCGTCGACTAAAACTCAGACCCAAAGCCCTCTATCAGATTTTTTAAACATCCCTGGCGCAAAGAGGATAGCGCACTCCTTTTCGTACAACGCGGCGTCAACTCACCGTTTCGCCTCAAGTCAGTCGGAGAACTATCCACATTCTGCGCATCTCTGTCTGGACAATGATCATCCCGGACCTCTGCCACTGGGTTCCCGGTGGAATGGACAAATAAAGCGACTATTCAAGAAGCGCCTAGCTTCAGTTCGGACAATGTACCACAGTCAGCGTTCCGCGATAAGAGACGCTCCATTTGTGCAGAGCGACAACATTGTGGGGACAGGGATTCAGGCGTCAGACTCTTGATGTGCCACATAAGCGAAATTGCCACCGGGGATGCCCCCAATATCAGAACAGGTCGATTCGTCGTCCTTGTGTGGGCATATACCGGTCATTAAAATTATTCATGCCAATAGACCACTGATTGGCCAACTCATCCTCCTCAGGAGGAAATAGCAAGCATTTAGGAAACAGTTTGTTTGAGATATAAGTTTGAGGTGGGTTTTTGAAGTGTTTTTTTTCTCTCAAATGTATGCTTTGGCCACAAATACAAGTATAGGAGTCAACAACATTATTTGGGTATGAGGGGGGGGGCTTCCACTTATACTGTGTTTTCAAAATACCCCTCAAGAGAGGCATAGAAAGTCATGTCAAACTTTGTAGAATTGCAGGAAATTAGTTTTAAAAAGTCGCCCATGATGTGCCATATGAGATATTACAGTCAAATTAAATAATAATGCTGTTCTTTCAATCCACAACATTGTCCAGGTTTCCCAGATACATTTCACAAACATTTGAACACACTGTTCAGTATACTGTCCTACTATATGGCCTCTTTTCCTTCTGTGCAAACTTACCCATGCTCTTGACTTGAAGAAATGAATGCATTAAAAAAATATATTTTTTTACCTGGTCTATTTGAGTTTTTACCCCAATAAATATGACAGTTGAAATGAGTCAAACAACAAGCAAGCTCAATGAAATAGAGTAAAATAACGTTTAGTACTGTATTTCAAAGCTACAATAGAAACAGTTATATACATTTTCTACTTTACTCAAGCACTTGATGTTACAGAGATCAAACACATACTTCACAGGCTTCAAGCCTCATTAGATAACGACTACATTACCTTATGATGGATGACAGGTTACAGTTTAAGGCTTATCCTAATACCCACCTTTGGGCTATGATCTAAAGGAAAGGGTTACATTTGATCCTTGGGGAGAGAGATTAGTCAGTCAGAGATGATTGACTGAGAAAGAGAATAGAGGGAGAGAGACAGGAAGAAAGAACGCTAAACTACAGTATTGCTCATTTTGTCTAGGCTGCCCTGGATTAGAGGATGGTTTAATTAAGTAATCTAAAGATAATTGATAGTGAAAGTGGGGATCAGATATAGTTTAAATGACATACGGTAAGTGATGTAAGAGTTTGGTGGAGAAAACGTACCTGTTAAAGACTTGTAAAGGTGGCTGATTATTTTACCCTCCTCTCATACACGCTCTGAATAGTGAATACACTTACATACACGCTACCACTGATAGGGACACATAGAACTAAAACAGCCACTAATACACATATACCATATTTACTGATTCAAACCGAAAAACACGAGGAGAAAATACATGTCAACAGGCTGATATATGAGGTCTTACAGACATTATTGATCTGTTCAACACTTCTGAACAGATGAACACTGCTGGCTTGATACGCAAAAAAACAATACCATTCTCCATTCATCTCAAACTCAAAGCTTACTGTGAACACTAAACCAAAATATGGCACTTTATACACATCTACCCCAGAATTCATTTAGTCCTTTCGACACAGTTTGTTATTGCAAAGTTATAGAGGTTCTCAGTGTGTACAATTTCTAAGAGTTTCCAGGGGTGTTTTCAGAGTAGCAGTTCAGACAAATGCATTGAGGAAATCAGGAGCCTGTGTGTCCAGCTGTCCATCCACAATTTTCATAAAGCTAGCCTCTGTCAAGAGCCTGTCTTTCCAGCAGAAAACAGTTACCAGTCTTCAATTACTGTTCAATACAGGTAACTGCCAAAATAAAGGAAACACCAACATAAAGTCTCTTAATAGGGTGTTGAGCCAGAACAGCTTCAATTTACCTTAGCATAAATTCTACAAGTGTCTTGAACTCTTTTGGAGGGATGCGACATCATTCTTCCACAAGAAATTACATCATTTGGTGTTTTGTTGATGGCGGTGGAAAATTAACGAACCACACCTGTGTAGAAGCACCTGCTTTCAATATACTTCATATCCATCATTTACTCAAGTGTTTCCATTATTTTGGCAGTTACCTGTACTGATCAAAGTCATGCCACTTTCAATGTGTATGATGTAAGCTCAGCTCTATGTTTTCACTAACAACAATAATGCATAACACTGAATCATATTATACAGATTCATAGGCAATTGTACATGAGAATAATGAAATTGTATATGGTGCCAAAGAAGTGGGATGCTTGACTTTATTTCACCAGAGTAAGAGGATGTTTGTTAAGTGCATTTCTGTGAATTGCCCTTTAGGCCATAGAAAAGTAATCTATTGAGAAATAAACAACATCTGTATTGTACAAAATAATAAGACTGATATGACTGTAAACAGACAAATCATATACACTGATATGAGACATTAGAAACACACACACACATATAACACAAGTAATTTCAACTCCAGAGTAGGCTCAGGAATTGTGGTTGGGATCTGGGGATACATGATCACAAACACTACCATGGAAATTAATCAAATGATAAATCCCACTGGCCAACAGCAGTTTGAACGTAATTTCCATGTCATTTCAACCCCAAACATGTATGTGTTGATGTTGAATCAACGTGGAAAACTGATTGGATTTGCAAAAAGTAATCAATGTAAGGGCATTTCGTATTTTTTTCACCCAACTCTTAACCTAAATCCAATGACACAGTGACATTTGTTGCTGACTTCACATTGAATTCACATTAGTTGACAACTCAACCACATTTAAATCATAACTAGACGTTGAACTGACTTCTGTGCCCAGTGTACTCATAAAATATTTTAAAAACAGTTACATAATGTGACCACCCGGTGGCAATATCCACAACCTCCTGTAAAGGTTTGTTTGTGAACCAATTTCTTTTCATCCAATCTAAAATACCATCGGTGTTGCATCCAAAACCTCCAACATCGAAATAAAACTGGACAAACTTATACACAGAACATCACACACACACTCTCAGAGCATGTAGCTTTCTATATGTCCTTAGAATCTAGATGTTCGAGTGCAGGAGGGATAAAGTGAAGAAAGTTCTCCACATCCTCCTTCTCCTCCTTTCTTGTCCTCTTCCTCATCTTCCTCCCCCCCTCATTCATTCACCAGGCCTCTTCATTTGTTCACTTGCTCCAGAACTTCAATCAGTGGTTCCCATTATTTGCTGACGTTTGCCTCTACCACTTCTTCATTCATGACCTTCATCCCTATCCTCCTGACTGATGGTTTCCTGGCCTCCTGCCCTCCTTCCCTTGGCTCGTCCCCTTAGCTCGTTGACTCGTTGCTCTTGCTCTCTCCCAGTAGCCAGTAGGTGGTCATTTTCCCCTTCCCCTTCATCTCCACGTCTCCTCTCAGCTCCAGCTGGAAGCAGTTGAACTCCTGCAGGACGTCACGCGTGGCCGCAGACACATGGATCTTCAGCGCTGTGAGGGAGAGAAGGTGAGGGGAGCAATCATTCATCAATCAATTAACTATCACAGAGATATGAAAACCAGCGGGACTGTGGAACTTGAATCCCTGATTTAAAACCCACATGTTGTATGACTATTGGCGGCTTACCTTCTCCATTGGACTCCAGTCGTGAAGAGGTGTTGACTGTGTCTCCAAACAGACAGTACCGTGGCATCTTCAGCCCCACCACTCCTGCACACACTGGGCCTGAATATAGAGTGGAGTGAATTGGTCAATCACACAACTGAAATTGGTATATCATCACTGTGTCTGTTAGTATGTGACCATCGCGTGCCGCTCACCGCTGTGGATGCCGATGCGCAGTTTGAGCTGCTGGTCAGGCCGGTGGCGTATTTTGAAGGTGTGTACGGCATTGAGCAGAGCCAGGGCCATGCGGGCGATCTCTCGGCCGTGTAGCTTCCCGTTCCTCACCGGCAGGCCGGACACCACCATGTAGGCATCGCCGATGGTCTCCACCTGGGGGCGCCACAGAGACAGCAGGGGCAGGGAGGTCAGTGTGTGTCCTAATGGAGCATCTCAATAGCGGCTTCCTCTCCTCTTATCCTTTCCTTCATCTGCACATTGATGTGAAATATAATGTTACCTTGTAAACATCAAAGTTGTCAATGATGGCATCGAAACAGGTGTAGAGGTCATTGAGCAGGGTCACAACCTAATGGGGCAAAACAACTTTAGAGCAGAATGGGAATTGTTGGGTTTGACTATGGCCTCCCTTGTAAGGTCTATCTTTGTAACTTGTCACAATGTGCTCGTGCTCTCTCACCTGCATTGGTGTGCTCTCAGCTGATATGGCTGTGAAGCCCACAATGTCACTGAAGTAGATGGTGACTGAATCAAAGGCCTCGGCCTGCACCGTCTCCCCTCTCTTTAGCTGCTCTGCCACTGAACTGCAGGTACAGACGGTAACATTACGCACTGTGTGTGTTTGTGTGTGTGTATAGCATTGACTTACTGTGTGTGTGTTTGTGTGTGTGTGTGTGTGTTTGTGTATAGTATTGACTCACTGTGGTAGTATCTGGTAGAGCAGGGCCTCAGCCTTGCGTTTCTCCTCGTGGTAGGCCTGGGTTCTCTCCTCCACCAGCTCCTCCAGGTTGTTAGCATACTGCTCCATACGGGACAGCAGGTTATCCAGGATGTTAGTGCTGCACTCCCTACACACACACACACACGCACACACACACACACACACGCACACACACAGATATAGTCATACTCTTTTTTTGGAGTAGCTCAGTTGGTAGAGCATGGCGCTTGCAACGCCAGAGTTGTGGGTTCGATTCCCACGAGGGGCCAGTATGAAAAATGTATGCACTCACTAACAGTAAGTCGCTCTGGAGCGTCTGCTAAATAACTAAAAGGTAAATGTAAAATGAGACCCACAGACATTAATGACATCAACGAACACTCACTAACTCTCCCCACTTCCACCCCCCTACACCCACCTGTTCTGTTTGCGCAGCAGCAGTTTAATGTGGTTGAACTCGGGCCTCTCGGTGGGCTCCTCTGCCCAGCAGCGCTGCATGAGTTGGCCCAGCTCCTGGCTGTGGATCTGAGGGTTGACTGCAGGCCGCAGGCACGGCCACTCACCCAGAGCCACCCGGTCCATAATTTCTAGAGGAAGAAGGGGAGTGTACAAAACATTATGCTCTTTCCATGACATAGACTGACCAGGTGAATCCCTTATTGATGTCACTTGTTAAATCCACTTCAAAATCAGTGTAGATGAAGGGGAGGAGACAGGTTAAAGAAGGATTTTAAGCATTGAGACAATTGAGACATGGATTGTGTATGTGTGCCATTCAGAGGGTGAATGGGCAAGACAAAATATTTAAGTGCCTTTGAACAGGGTTTGGTAGTAGGTGCCAGGCGCACCGGTTTGTGTCAAGAACTGCAACGCTGCTGGGTTTTTCACGCTCAACAGTTTCCCGTGTGTATCAAGAATGGTCCACCACTCAAAGGACATCCAGCTAACTTGAAACAACTGTGGGAAGCATTGGAGTCAAGATGGGCCAGCATCCCTGTGGAACGCTTTCGACACCTTGTAGAGTCCATGCCCCGACGAATTGAGGCTCAATATTAGGAAGGAGTTCTTAATGTTTTCAGTGTATAAAGCATTCCTATAGATGGTGAAATGTCATATTTTCTATCTAGTGTCATTCCTTCCGCTTTCATCTTCTCAGAGATTCCAGTCCAATTTCCTTTCCATTGTGTTCATATCTATGCTTTCACAATCTTTCCATTATCTCTCCCTCCCAATTTATTCTATCCTCTCGTTCACACTTTTATCATTTCTCACCCTCTTCCCCTATTTCTGCCCTCACTCAGGAAAAAAATTAAGCATGCAAGCACACGCACGCACACACACACACACACACACACACACACACACACACGCGTATAGACCCAACATCAGTCCATGCAGCCTAATTGAGTTAAGACCATAAAGTGGTTTCAGTGACATAAATGGCATGCTCTGGTTCTAATTCAGTTCATTTTCTTTCTGTCACACAACAGCTGCTGTCTGCCAATACAAAGTGTTACACTCTGATGAGCAAATACAAACACTTTCTTCTCTCTCAGTACACTACTCTTGCAATCGACCACAATCACATTCAATCTTCTAACATTTTGCACATTTTCATGCAATTATGGTTCAGGAAAAAAACAAATCCACTGATCAGTGGTGGTTGGCAGACATGGGTGACAGCAAGGTTTTCTCCTCAACACATTGTGAAAGAGGCTTGACTTGGAGCACAACAGCAGTTGTTATTGCTGATCCGTAGAAATCCATCTTCTCTTTCTTTTAAAATTTCCTAGAGAAGGAAGATAGGACAGATTGTAGTTCCCAAACTAACTACAATTCTAAAGAATCACACACCCCTGCTCAAATGAAAAGGAAATATCTTGGTTGCAGTTGTGTACTTACAATCTGATGTTTTATTAAAAGTGTGTTGCTTTACTCCAAGCCAGAGACACAGAAAACAGTGGAAGGAATATTTGTGTGTGTTAAATAAAGCATCTGAGTGTGTGTTTGTCCCTACAAGTGTTTGCGCGCGTTTAACTATCCTTAATAGAAAGCAGAGAGGGACATTAGCTCTCGTCCACCATATCTTTACAGTAGGCTAAAGGGTAGTAAGTGTGGTGCAAGAGGGGCTGAGTGAGAAAATAGAAAAGGAGGCAACAACTCTGTCACTTTTGGGAGCGTGTTTGACAAATTCATGAACTTTCCCTAGTTTAAGTTGCCAAATGGTTGCAATTGCAAAACTTTTACATGTCTCCATTTTAACATTGTGGCATATTGGTCAGTAGCTCTCAAATGACCATTGGGTTGTGTCATTATCTGGGGGTCTACACTTCGTTTGTTGAATTTGATGTCATGTTTCTTTGTGAGCAGAGTCAAGGAGGAACCTTGAAATATAAAGAATACAGATGTTCACATGGAGTAAAATGTAAAGACATACTGTAGCTTTGTTGAGTCACTGGAGCTGTTATGTGTTTTTTGATAGGTTTGTGTTTTCTACAGAGCTTTTCCTGAGTCATCAGACTTGCGGGTGCAATGTGAAGAATAACAGCTTTTGTTTTGAGTTGCTCTAATTGCCTTTGCTCCTCGGCAATAATTCAGTCAGCAAAGACCACAGAGCCTTGACGGGAAGGAGGCTTGTTAGGTTTATTTGTTTTGCTTTTGATGGAAGAATCAAACAAACACTGTTTATCTTGGACACAATCTGGGGTATAATTTGCTCAGCAACAATGGTATTATCGCTTTCTTTTATAATACATCTGTGTTTATGTGCAAATAAGTGTGCTTATGACCAAAAGTGTATGAGAGCACAAATGTGACTCGTTTCAGGAAACTAGCTAACATTACGTGTATATAATAATAATAATAATAATATGCCATTTAGCAGACGCTTTTATCCAAAGCGACTTACAGTCGTGCGTGCATACATTTTTGTGTATGGGTGGTCCCGGGGATCGAACCCACTACCTTGGCGTTACAAGCGCCGTGCTCTACCAGCTGAGCTACAGAGGACCACATGATCTGTGTAGTAATATTATTTGTATCTCAGAAAATCAATTTGCATTGCTAGTTATAGCCTAATGTTAGCTAGCTAGCTAACATTGAACCTAGTTGGTTAGTTGGTGTACACCTTTCCCATTGTTCCTCAACTGCAGTGTGTTATATACATTTTTCTAGCTCTGAGTCTCTACTTTTATCCAATGTAAAAAACAAAATGTCAAATTTTGTTACACAGGATCGAATCGAGCCGGTCGGTCACAAATGTCTGTTATGTAGAAAGAGAGAGTGTGTGTGTATGTGTGTGTTACCTTTGGGGCTGAGGGGCTCCCCCTCCAGATAGAACGCTCCGTGGCGTAGCGCCACCTCCTGGAGAATGATGCCAAAGCTATAGACGTCCCCCTTCTGGGTGCCACATGGAGGGGGACTCTCCAACCTCAGAAGCTCTGGGGCCATCCACAGCTTTCCTACACACATAGATGGACAAATTGACTAAGAGTAGAATTAAGTTGCCTAAAGACACTGTTTCGTATTTCACCCTCTTATGGTTAAGGTAAGGATTTGAGCAGATTAAGCTGATCCTAGATCTGTGTCTAAAGGGCAATTTCCTGCAGAGCCAGGTGACTCACGGGCATAGTAAGCATGGGCATCGTCTTTGTTGCTCTCTGTGCGGAAGCTGGACAGGCCGTAGTCGGTGATCTTCAGCACAAAGCGGTTATCCACCACGCAGTTGGACGACTTCAGGTTGCCGTGGGAGACGATGACACTGTTGTGGAGGAAAGCCATGCCCTGGTAAGGAGAGGGGGAGGGAGGGATAGAGGGTAAAATATAGAAAGAGAAGAGAGGGATAGTCAAAAGGAGAGATTAGAGATAAATTAGTTATTCATAATGAGCTTTAGTCTAAAAATGTTTGGCAAAGCATATGGACATTCACTTGTTGAATGATGCCAATGTGTTTTCTCAAGTCGATTGAAGGTGACACATGGAAAGATAACCAGGAGAGTGTGTATAGCAGTGGTTACCTTGACAATGTCGTTGATTAAAGAGTATCTGAACATCCAATCCAGTGTGATGCTCTCGTTTTCCATGATGTCCTGAAGGATGAAACACACACATGCACGCATATGCATACACACACACACACACACCGCGTTTAGACAAGGAAAATGTTGCCCATAGACTTCTAATGGGTCAGTGTTCCATCTTATAGTGGAGTTGTGGTGAGGGGTGGCTACCTGCAGGCTACCCCGAGGGCAGTACTCTGTGATGATGCAGATGTTGGGGGGGTCAATACAGGCTCCGATGAAGCGGGTCAGGTGCTCATTCTGAATATCACGCATCTGGAGAGGGAAGGAAAGGGCACCATGTGACTTACACATTTAGGGACAGAGCTATTCTCTGATGCACATATGCATTCTGGAGTATAAACACATCACAGTACAACCTCATGG